>NC_090726.1:49515441-49517941 GCF_036898095.1 Palaemon carinicauda | reverse complement strand
TCCAGTGTCATTGCTATTAGAGCCGGGGACCTGTCACCCTTCAACATTGCATCGCAAGATAGCTTCTGGAGTAACGCCAAGGGTCTCTCTCTCTCTCTCTCTCTTGCATAATAATGGAGATAGTCTTAGCCATTTTAATGCATCAGGTGACGTATAGGGAGTGCCTGTTTCCTGTCTGTTACTTGATGAAAAGTGACCTCTGAGTTCGACTATTTTTAGATTTTTATTCATTGGCAAATTGTTTATTTTTTTGCTTATTAAATGTCAAAAATAATTATTATGGGGGTTTTCCTTTATAGGTTATACACACAGACAATTACGTTTGTGTATGAATACATATATTTCATTGGCAAATTATTATTTTTTTTTTTTTTTACTTATCAAATGTCAAAAGTAATAATTATTATAGGAGATTTCCTTCAGATAGGTTATGCATACAGACAAACATGTTTGTGTATGAATACGTATGTATGCGTGTGTTTGTGTGTGTGTAAACACAAGACTGTTTACACAATTTGTTTGTGATGCTAATTTAATTATAGGAGATTTCCTTCTAATAAGTTATACACACATACAAATATGTTTGTGTATGAATACATATATACGCGTATGTATGTGTTTGTGTGAAATAGACTGTTTGTTCGGTTTGTTATTTTTTTATGCTTATCCGTTTAACTACACTGTTGAAAATTTGCATGAAAATAACGGAAAATGTCTGGCAACATTTATTCCAGGATTTTTACCGTTTTAAAAAACGGATATATTGACGTAAAGGAGTGATATTACAGTCACCAACCCGTAAAATATAATAACCAAGTAAGGTAAAATTACGGTCGCCTTTATTTTACTGAAATATGGTTAAGAAAGTATATTTTTACGGAGAATTTCCGATTAAAATTACGGTTTTGAAACAGTGTATCTGTAACATTGAGCGATCAATATACAATATTGATACACGTGTTATGAAAAATATAGATAAACAGAGAGACAGAGATACTAAAATAATCCTTTGAAAGAAATAGTAAAATCCTGTGTTTTGACAAAATTAAAAAAATAATTTAATCTGAAAAGGTAGCTTTTATACCCATTGTATTATGCAAAAAAAAAAAAGAAAAAATAAATAAATCGCAAAAGTATGTCAGTTGTGAAATGATTTGTTATTCGCATAACAAACATGAAAGAGGTTTTTGTTATTAATTACCTTTTATGTCATGTTGAATAGTGTCAATGTACGACGCTTAAACTAGTTTGTTTTCATGTTATAAAGGTTTAAAGGCCGCTCATGAATGGCAGAGGCAAGGGTCAATGACATTGCCCTAGCAAGCAGGGCAATGTACCAGAGACTGACTATATATACTGATGATCAGCGCCCAAGCCCCCTCTCCACGAAACTAGGATCAGGGAGGGCCAGGCATTGGCTGCGATGACTCAGTAAGTAGACTCCACATCCTTAGCTCACAAGGATTGTGAGGTTACAACGACCACAGGAACGAACGAGTTTGAGCGGGACTCGAACCCCAGTCTGGTGATCACCAGTCAGGGACGTTACCGCATCGGCCACAATATTCTGCACTGTAAATTGTTCAGTGGCCACTTTCCTCTTGGTATGGTTAGAAGAGACTCTTTAGCTATGGTAAGCAGTTCTTCTAGGAGAAGGTCACTCCAAAATCAAACCATTGTTCTGTAATCTTGGGTAGTGCCATAGACTCTTTACCGTGGTCTTCTACTGTCCTGGCTTAGAGTTCTTTTGCTTGAGGGTACGCTCGGACACATCTAATTTCGTTTACCTTTGTTTTGTTCAAGTTGTTATAGTTTATATAGGAAATATTTATTTTGATGTTGTTACCGCTCTTAAAATATTTTATTTTTCCTTGTTTCCTTTCCTCACTGGGCTATTTTCCTTGTTGAAGCCCCTGGGCTTATAGCTTCCTGCTTTTGCAACTAAGGTTGTAGCTTAGCAAGTAATAATAATAATAATAATAATACTAAGATTGCAAAGAGCTCCATCTCACTTAAAATATTTTATTTTTCCTTGTTTCCTTTTCTCACTGGGCTATTTTCCCTGTTGAAGCCCCTGGGCTTATAGCATCCTGCTTTTCCAACTAAGGTTGTAGCTTAGCACGTAATAATAATAATAATAATAATAATAATAACAGTAATAATAACATTGCGAAGAGCTCCATCTCATTTGTGTCTCAACTCTGTGTTTAGCCGGATTCAGGTCAAACCCTGTTTGGCGCAGTCATTCAACATATTTCAAACTCTCCGAAGTATTCCACTTGGCTGCGTCGTTTTCAAATTCCAAAACTCTCTCTCTCTCTCTCTCTCTCTCTCTCTCTCTCTCTCTCTCTCTCTCTCTCTCTCTCTCTCTCTCTCTCTCTCTCTGTTCGTCTACTTAAATGTTACAAACTCATTTTGCACTTACGGTGACAAGACTGGATAGACTACGAAATGAAGATATTAGAAGAGTACTGGGAGTGGAGGGGATTCTGGATTTTGT
>NC_090726.1:49490441-49500441 GCF_036898095.1 Palaemon carinicauda | reverse complement strand
TTAATTGATCCTATTATTTTTGTTATAATTACTGTAGTGTATGTTACAAAATACAATTGTATGGAGTTTAGAGAAAATACAATATTTTGAAATATAGTAATTCAGGGTAAATGCAGCTTTTTATTATAGGTATAATTACTGTAGTTTTTGCGACAAAATACAATTGTATGAAGGTAAGGGAAAATACAATATTTGGAAATTTAGTTATTCAGAATAAATGCAAAATTTTTCTATGGCTTATATATACTTTAGTTTATGTGAAAAACGATTGTATGAAGGGGTATAACATAACCTCCTTCCAACTTCGTTGCTTGAGGATACACTGGGGCGCACTATTCTATATAATTTCTTTTCCTCTTATTTTGTTAAGGTATCTATAGTTTATATAGAAAATATCTATTTTAATGTTGTTACTATCCTCAAAATATTTTATTTTACCTTGTTTCCTTTCCTCACTAGGCTATTTTCCCTGTTGGGACCCGTGGGCTTATAGAATCCTGCTTCTCCAACTAGGGTTTATATAGGAAATATTTATTTTAATGTAACTTCCTTAAAATATTTTATTTTACCTTGTTTTCTTTCCTTACTAGGCTATTTTCCCTGTTGGGGTCCCTGGGCTTATAGCATCCTGGTTCTCCAACTAGTGTTTATATAGGAAATATTTATTTTAATGTTGTTACTATCCTCAAAAAATATTATTTTACCTTGTTACCTTTCCTCACTAGGCTATTTTCCCTGTGGGGCATCTGGGCTTATAGCATCCTGCTTTTCCAACTAGGGGTTATATAGGAAATATTTATTTTAATGTTACTATCCTTAGAATATTTTATTTTACCTTGTCTTTTTTCCTCAATAGGCTATTTTCCCTGTTGGGGCCCCTGGGCTTATAGCATCCTGCTTTTCCAACTAGGGTTTATATAGGAAATATTTATTTTAATGTAACTATCCTTAAAATATTTTATTTTACCTTGTTTCCTTTCCTCACTAGGCTATTTTCCCTGTAAGGGCCCCTGGGCTTATAGCATCCTGCTTTTCCAACTAGGGTTGTATTATTATTATTACTATCCAAGCTACAACCCTAATTGGAAAAGCAAAATGCTATAAGCCCAGGGACTCCAATAGGGAAAAATAGCCCAGTGAGGAAAGGAAATAAGGAAATAAATAACTGAAGAGAACAAATTAACAGTAAATCATTCTAAAAAAAGTAACAACGTCATAACAGATATGTCAAATATAAACTATTAACAACTTCAAAAACAAATATGTCATATATAAACTATAAAAAGACTCATGTCCGCAAGTAATAATAATAATAATGATAATAATAATAATAATAACAATAATGCCCAAGTATAGATAATCCAAAGCAACACATTCTATAGCTACATTCATCTTTCCCCCTCCCCTTTGTGAAACGGCCCAAGGTTCTAGTCGCCCGTGAGGTATAGC
The DNA here is from genome assembly GCF_036898095.1 of Palaemon carinicauda. NCBI lineage: Eukaryota > Metazoa > Arthropoda > Malacostraca > Decapoda > Palaemonidae > Palaemon > Palaemon carinicauda. The sequence continues at coordinate 49,498,992 of NC_090726.1, read as the reverse complement.
GTGCGAGGGGAATCGATCAGCCTTTTGGGGGGAAGAGGGGAGGGGGCTGGGGAATTCCGGGCCTAGGGGGGTGGGAAGTAAATTGTTCCCCTGGCTGGAATGTAAAGGCAAAGACGCTAATGGCGCTTATCATGGAAAGGGGGAGGAATGATGAGGAAATAGGGGAAGGTTGAAAGGTTCTGGGGGAGGGGAAAGGGGAAATTAAGGTTGGGGAAGGGGGAATTTAGGTCGGGAAAAAGGGGAATTTTTTTTTGTTGGGGGGTGGGGTTGAGAAGGAAATGGATAGGAAGAACTACTACTACTACTACTACTACTACTACTACTATTAGCTATGCTATAACCCTAGCTGGAAAAGTAGGATGCTACTAGCTCAAGGGCTCCAACAGAGAAAAATAGCCCAGTGAGGAAAGGAAATAAGGAAACAAATAAACTACAAGAGAAGCAATGAATAATTAAAATAGAATATTTTAAGAACAGTAACAACATTGATATAAATATTTTATATGTAAACTAAAAACTTAAAAAATAAAACAAGGGGAAGAGAAATAAGGTAGAACATTGTGGCCGTGTGTAGAATAAGGAAAGGTGGTGGAGAGTAATAAAAAAAGTAAGATGAGAGATTGAAGAATAAAGAATAAGGAGGGAGGAATAATGAGGGAAAAACTGAATGGAAGGAAAAATGTATAATGGGAGGGTGAGCTCGCGAGCATTTAACCTAATAACATAGGATAATGCAAAATGTAAAAATGCATCTCGAGAGATTCCGAGTAAAGATGATGGGCGAAATAAGATCTGGAATCCAGTTTCGCCTGACAAATGGAAGTCGTGGTGAGCCTTCTCCTGTCGTGTTGACTTCAACGTATATACATACACAAGAGTAGCTTCATGCAGGTTAGCATATACTGCCTTGATGGGCGCCATTTTGTTACCAGTTGATTACATTTATTATTATTATTATTATTGTTATTGTTATTATCATTATTATTAGCTAAGCTGAGTGTCATACAGGTTACCAAATACTGCGTTGATGGGCGCCATTTTGTTACCAGTTGATTACATTTTTTGTTATTATTATTATTATCATCATCATCATTATTATTATTATTATTATTATTATTATTATTAGCTAAGCTACAACTATTGTGTTTTTATTAGCCAAGCTACTATTATTATTACTACTCGCTAAGATACAACCCTAGCTGGAAAACTAGAGTGCTATAAGCCCTAGGGCTCCAACAGGGAAAATATTTTATTTTTATTTTTTATTACTTTTAGTTTATTCATTTCCTTATTTCATTTCCTCACTGGGCTATTTTCCCCTGTTGGAGCCCTTGGGCTTATAGCATTTAGTTTTTCCAACTAGTATAGTAGCTTTGGAAGTAATAATAATAATAATAATAATAATAATAATAATAATATTAATATTAATAACAATAATTGTATCTTGGCAGATAATAACAATAATTGTAGCTTAGCTAATAAAAATAATAATAATAATAATAATTTTTTAAATTGTTTATTACTTCTCTTATAGTTTATTTATTTCCTTATTTCCTTTACTGACTGAACTACTTTTCCCTGTGGGAGCTCTTGGGCTTATAGCGTTCTGCTTTTCCAACTAGGATTGTAGCTTAGCAAGTAATAATAATGATAATAATAATAATAATAATGATAATAATTGTAGCTGGCTAATAATAACAATAGTTGTAGCTTAGCTAATGAAAATAATAATAATAATAATAATAATAATAATAATAATTTTTAAAATTGTTTATTACTTCTCTTATAGTTTATTTATTTCCTTATTTCCTTTCCTCACTGTGTTATTTCCCCCTGTTGGAGCCCTTGGGTTTATAACATCCTGCTTTTCCAACTAGGATTGTAGTTTAGCAAGTAATAATAATAACAATAATAATAATAATAATAATGATAAACAGTATTGCGTAATTTTCCTCTTGAGCATTTAATCGAAATCGCATCAAAACTCTAATTTTCCTCCTCACTGCTATAATTACATCCACAAGCCACATTGCGGCCATTTAACTCATTCATTTGCTCATTTACGCATTCATTCATAATTTTTTACGACGTCTCTCTCTCCGGGCCTTTGATCATTCGGACCCTAAGGAAACTCTTTACCTGGAGGACCAGAGGTTAATTAATTTCTCTAAATAATTCATCAGGTAGATTTGCCTGGGCCGTTTTGTATTTCGCAGTTTGTTATTCGCGGTTTTGTGTATTTCGCGATTTGTTATTCGCGGGATTGTATATTTCGCGGTTTTGTGTATTTCGCGATTTGTTATTCGCGGGATTGTATATTTCGCGGTTTTGTGTATTTCGCGATTTGTTATTCGCGGGATTGTATATTTCGCGGTTTTGTGTATTTCGCGGTTTGTTGTTCGCGGGGTTGTATATTTCGCGGTTTGTTATTCCTGTGGTTGTGTATTTCGCGATTTGTTATTCGCGGGGTTGTGTATTTCACGATTTGTTATTCGCGGTTTTGTATTTTTCGCGATTTGTTTGCGGTTTTGTATTTCGCAATTTGTTATTCGCGGAGTTGTGTATTTCACGATTTGTTATTCGCGGTTGTGTATTTCGTGATTTGTTATTCGCGGGGTTGTGTATTTCGCCATTTGGTATTCGCGGGATTGTGTATTTCGCGATTTGATGTTCGCGGTTTTGTGTATTTCGCGATTTGGTATTCGCGGTGTTGTGTATTTCGCGTTTTGTTATTCGCGGGGTTTTTTATTTCGCAATTTGTTATTCGTGATTTTGTGTACTTCTCAATTTGTTATTCGCAGTTGTGTATTTCGCCATTTGTTATTCGCTGTTTTGTGTATTTCGCGGTTTGTTATTCGCATTCGCGGGGTTGTGTATTTCGTGATTTGTTATTCGTGGTTTTGTATTTTGCCGTTTGTTATTCGCGGTTTTGTATTTCGCGGTTAGTTATTCGCATTCGCGGGGTTGTGTATTTCGCAGTTTGTTCTTTGTAGTTTGTTCTTCACGCTTGGACAGTTCTTCCACTGTTCTGCAGGTGCTTTTGCAAATGCGCCTTTGACGTTTGGCTGACAGATTTGAATGTCTGGTGGATGCTTGCCTGTGTTCCTGTTAAAAAATTATTTTCATCCTGTTTTTTTTCTGATATTTGATATTTTTTCCCTTTACATTTTTCTATATTTATTTCTATAGTTGTATATATATGCATACACACTCACATTCACACACGTATAGGCTATGGAACCACAGGGAAAATTGAAGTATAAATGTGAATCCTCTTATAAATTAATTTTCCTTGTGGTTCTTTTACATCTGTGTATTACGTTTCCCTGTGATGTTTTGCGTGTGCACACACACACATATATTTATATATATATATATATATATATATATATATATATATATATATATATATATATATATACATTATATATAGATATATATATATATATATATATATATATATATATATACATACATACATACATACATACACATATGAAAAAGGCCCATAAAACATCAATGGACCTTTTTTAAGAAATATTCAGCCGTCCTTATTGACTGGTTGCGTACACTAGTATATCATAACATTCATAAATTCCCTAGAAAAGCATCTCCGAATGATGTTTCCAGTTTCCATGATTTTCCTTTCCAGTTTCCAGGATTTGACTTCTTCAGACGTTGCATGGAACCAGACTTTCGGCGAGTTCGATTTAATAGGACAAGTCAAGGCTCTTAGAAGCGGCTAATGAGTCCTCGGGAACTTTCTTCCAGCTTTCCAGGAATCCTGGAATACGTAGGACCCCTAATTGGCGGATTGGTATCATGTCTTTTGTGATTGGGATCATTTTTTTGGAATTCATTTACGTTTTTGTGATTGGATCGTTTTAAAGGTTGAAAGGTCACTCATGAATGGCAGAGGCAAGGGACAGTGACATTGCCCTAGCAAGCAGGACAATGCCCTAGAGACTGTTCATATATGATCAGAGCCCAAGCCTCCTCTCCATCCAAGCTAGGACCAGGTAGGGCCAGTCAGTGGCTACTGATGACTCAGCAGATAGACCTATAGGCTCCCCCAAACCCCACAACCTTAGCTCTCAAGGATGGTAAGGTTGCAGACACTAATGGCACTAACGAGTCTGAGCGGGATTCGAACCCCCGACGGGCAAACACCAGGCAGAGACGTAGCCAATCAGGCCACTTGGACTAGTGTACACGACCCGTCAAAAATGACGGCTTAATATTTATAGATGTGAACGCACATACATACACACAGAGATTCAACCCGTCCCACCCCCCCCCCCCTTCCTAAATACAACACGGCAGTTGAGATTTCCGAATGTAACTCTAGGCCTCTAGGGGTAACCCCCCTTTCACCAGGGTATGACTACTCCCTCTGCCATTTGCCCGTGTGTGTGTGTGAGTAGTCAGACACTTGTTCTTTATTATATAGGTAAGATTACTAGCCTCCGTATTTGAGTATCCTATTATATATATATGTATATATATATATATATATATATATATATATATATATATATATATATATATAATATCACTTATCTTACAAGTAAATGACGTTTTAGTATTTCATATAAAATCCAAATATTGATAATATCTTACTTATGTAATTTGAATTCATGAAACGGAAAAGTTGTATTAAACCGAAATAATTTATTTTTGCAATTTGTCTTCAGATACAAGATAAATATATATATATATATATATATATATATATATATATATATATATATCGACAGCATAATAGATAAAGATCCTCTTCATTTTTACTGAAAATATTAAATTTTAATATTCAAAAAAAAAAAAAAAAATAATTCATAGGTATTATTTTATCTCTTCAAAATATAATTTGAATCTATGAAATGGAAAAGTTACATTAAAAAGAAGTTTTTCCTTAATGCAATATGTCTTCTTAGGATACAAGACAAAAATAAAAAATAAAAAGTAATTTACCAACATAATAAATCCGTATTCTTTTCATTAATACTGAAAAAAAAATCACTAAATATTCCTAAAAAAAAAATAAGTAATTCATCGGTATTATTTTATCCCTTCGAAATATAATTTGAATCTATGATATGGAAAAGTTACATGAAACCGAAGTTTTTCATTAGTGCAATATGTCTTCTTATGATACAAGGCAGAAAAAAATAATATACCAACTTAATAAAATCCATATCCTCATTATTACTGAAAATATTCAATTTAAATATTAAAAAAAAAAGCAATTCATCAGTATTATTTTATCTCTTCAAAATATAATTTGAATCTATGAAATGGAAAGTTACATTAAAAATTTTTTTTTCATTAATGCAGTGTCTTCGGATTATACAAGACAGAATAAAATAATATACCAACTTAATAAATCCCTATCCTCATTATTACTGAAAATATTAAATTTGAATATTCCAAAAAAAAAAAAAAAATAATAACAATAATAATTCATAGGTATTATTTTATCTCTTCAAAATACAATTTGAATTTATGAAATGAAAAATGTATATTAAACCGAAATTATTCATTAATACAATGTCTTCATATGATACAAGACAGAAAAAAATAATATACCAACAAAATAAATGCATATCCTCTTCATTATTACCGAAAATATTCAATTTAGATATTAAAAAAGAAAAAAAAAATAATTCATCATTATTATCTTATCTCTTCAAAATGATAAAGCACACGCTATCTTTGGCCTCTAAAGAACACCGAGAGAAATTTGGGGGAAGAGCTTCTCGTGTAGGAGGGAGATCAAAGCTGTCCCGGAATAGGGAAGGAAAGATCTAAGGGGTCGGCCAAAGTGAAAGATGCGCCCTGATGCTGGACTCAAGGGGGGTGGGGGTTTAGGGGGGGTGTCGTGATGCAGGGACTCCTTGGAAGGATATGCTATTAGGCGGGACTTCTTGGAAGGATGTGCTATGATGCTGGACTCCTTGGAAGGATGTGCTATGAGGCGGGACTCCTTGGAAAGATGTGCCATGGTGCGGGACTCTTTGGAAGGATGTGCTATGATGCAGGACTCCTTGGAAGGATGTGCTGTGCTGCGGGACGCCTTGGAAGGATGTACTATGATGCGGAACTCCTTGGAAGGATGTGACATGATGCAGGATGCCTTGTAAGGATGTGCTATGACGCGGGACTTTGGAAGGATGTACTATAATGTAGGACGCCTTGGAAGGATGTGCTATGATGCGGGACTCCTTGGAAGGATATGCTATAATGCAGGACTCCTTGGAAGGATGTGACATGATGCGGGACTCCTTGGAAGGATGTGACATGATGCGGGACTCCTTGGAAGGATGTACTGTGACGCGGGACTCCTTGGAAGGATATGCTATGATGTGGTACTCCTTGGAAGGGTGTGCTGTGATGCAGGACTCCTTGGAAGGGTGTGCTAGGACACGGGACTTTGGAAGGATGTACTATAATGCAGGACTCCTTGGAAGGATGTGCTATGATGCGGGACGCCTTGGAAGGATGTGCTGTGATGCGGGACTCCTTGGAAGGATGTGTTATGATGCGGGACTCCTTGGAAGGATGTGCTATGAGGCGGGACTCCTTGGAAAGATGTGCTATGGTGCGGGACTCCTTGGAAGGATGTGCTGTGCTGCGGGACTCCTTGGAAGGATGTGCTGTGCTGCGGGACTCCTTGGAAGGATGTGCTGTGCTGCGGGACTCCTTGGAAGGATGTGCTATGATGCTGGACTCCTTGGAAGGATGTGCTATGATGTGGGACTCCTTTGAAGGATGTGCTATGAGGCGGGACTCCTTGGAAGGATGTGCTATGATGCGGTACTCCGTGGAAGGATGTGCTGTGCTGCGGGACTCCTTGGAAGGATGTGCTATGACGCGGGACTCCTTAGAAGGATGTGTTATGATGCGGGACTCCTTGGAAGGATGTGCTATTAGGCGGGACTCCTTGGAAGGATATGCTATGAGGCAGGACTCCTTGGAGGTGCCATGATTATTATTATTATTATTATTATTATTATTATTATTATTACTTGCTAAGCTACAACCCTAGTTGGAAAAGCAGGATGCTATAAACCCAGGGGCCCCAACCGGGAAAATATCCCTGTGGGGAAAGGAAACAAGGTAAAATAAAATCTTTTAAGAATAGTAACATTAAAATAAATATTTCCTATATAAACTAAAATCTTTAACAAAACAAGAGGAAGAGAAACTAGATAGAATAGTATGGAGTGTACCTGGTGGGTGCCCTGGCCAACTTCCGTGAAGGGGTTCTGTGTGTTAAACAAAAACATATTTTAATAAGTTTGGTGCCATTCAGTGTGCTAGTGTTTCCTGGTTTGACGAAATGCTAGTGTTTCCTGGTTTGACGAAATGCTAGTGTTTCCTGGTTTGACGAAATGCTAGTGTTTCCTGGTTTGACGAAATGCTAGTGTTTCCTGGTTTGACGAAATGCTAGTGTTTCCTGGTTTGACGAAATGCTAGTGTTTCCTGGTTTGACGAAATGTTAGTGTTTCCTGGTTTGACGAAATGCCAGTGTTTCCTGGTTTGACGAAATGCTAGTGTTTCCTGGTTTGACGAAATACTAGTGTTTCCTGGTTTGACGAAATGCTAGTGTTTCCTGGTTTGACGAAATGCTAGTGTTTCCTGGTTTGACTAAATACTAGTGTTTCCTGGTTTGACGAAATGCTAGTGTTTCCTGGTTTGACGAAATGCCAGTGTTTCCTGGTTTGACGAAATGCTAGTGTTTCCTGGTTTGACGAAATGCTAGTGTTTCCTGGTTTGACGAAATGCTAGTGTTTCCTGGTTTGACGAAATGCTAGTGTTTCCTGGTTTGACGAAATGAGGTTAAACTTATAGATGATTTGTGTGGATGCTGTCCCAAGGGATTCTGTTTTTTATTATTAATTTTAATATTTATTATTTATTATTTATTATTAAAATTTGGAGGCTTAGACACTGTTGTATAGAATTAATAGGAATGACTAAAATAAAAATACCAATTCCCTAATATTGCAAGAGGGTCTGCCCCTCCCTTTTATTCTTCTCCTGTACTTCTCTTTCTCCCTTTTTCCTTATCTTTCCCATCCCGAGTACCTGCCTTTGAGCTATAAACTGGATTGTATCCAGGGGTACTCTTCCTTTCCCCATATTCCCCACTTCCCTATTCTTATTCTTATTATTATTATTATTATTATTATTAGTATTATTATTATTATTAATAGGAGATATCTATATAAACTCTATCAATATATTTTTTACGGTAATGAGATTTGAGTATAGGTATATTGGTCAAAAACAAATTTTAATGTTTTTCCGTAAACAGGTAATTTTATTTCATATAGATAGAATTTAAAGACACACTATTCTCTTACTGTAGCTGATATAGAGGTTTTGAATGTAGGATATCATTCATTATTTATTCATTATTATGAATTTAAATTTAGATGTATTTGTGTGAAAAAAATAGCTTAGATATTTTAATTAATGTCATTTCTTTTTCTTCCCCAGGTATGTCCCTAATCGCATTGTCTGCTGTGGCAAAAATGGTAAGAGTATT
>NC_090726.1:49482941-49485441 GCF_036898095.1 Palaemon carinicauda | reverse complement strand
CTCACATAAAACTCTAATTTTGTAGATTACTTTAAAGATTTCCTCCTTCTTCAATGGACTTATTCGTAGCATATATATATATATATATATATATATATATATATATATATATATATATATATATTTATATATATACATATATATATATATATATATATATATATATATATATATATATATATATATATATATATATATATATAAATGAGGCTCAATACTACACAGTATTCTAGGAGTTTTATTCCAGCTGTTACCAAGTTGTGGAATGATCTTCTTAATCGGGTTGTTGAATCAGTAGAACTTCAAAAGTTCAAAGTTGGAGCAAATGTTTTTATGTTGACCAGGCTGACATGAGTCTTTTTATAGTTTATATTTGACATATCTGTTTTTGACGTTGTTAATAGTTTATATATGATATATCTACTTTGACGTTTTTACTGTTTTTAGAATGATTTATTGTTAATTTTTTCTCATCATTTATTTATTTCCTTTCCTCACTGGGCTATTTTTCCCTATTGGAGCCCTTGGGCTTATAGCATCTTGCTTTTTCAACTGGTGTTGTAGCTTGGCTAGTAATTGTATATATATATGTATATATATATATATATATATATATATGTGTGTGTATATATATATATATATATGTATATATCACTCGGTCTCTCTCCGTCCTTTGGGTAAGAGAGAGAGGAAGTAATGATACCCTGTTGAGTGTACCCAGAGAGGTACACTCAGAAACCACAATCTCTTCCAAATTTCCGAAACCGCTGTGTTGTAGTTAGGAAAGGGAGTGTGTGTATGTCTGTATATCTATCTAAATATTAAGCCCATTTTTTTGACAGGTCGCGTACACTATTCACGAAATAAACAGTGAACTATATACCTGTTACGGGTCAAATTTATGAGAGAGAGAGAGAGAGAGAGAGAGAGAGAGAGAGAGAGAGAGAGAGAGAGAGAGAGAGAGAGAGGGACTCCTTGTCGCAAGGCTAGTTAGCTACATAACTTTTTTCTTTTTCTTTTACGTGTGATTCATTTCGACTTTGCTAATTTCGAATATATATATATATATATATATATATATATATATATATATATATATATATATATATATATATATATATATATATATATATTTATATGTATGTATATATATATGCATATATATATAATTAGATTACATTAATTCATTCATATCCAGATTTATTTATATTCTTGTGACATAGGTAAGACCTAATTTAGTGATTTCTAAAGATATTCTAAATTTTTTATTCTATAAATGTCTTTTTTTTATTTTTTTGTTTCCCAAACTATTCTACTTTAGGTTACTTCAGTATGCTCTCTCTCTCTCTCTCTCTCTCTCTCTCTCTCTCATATCCCTGATATTTCTCCCATATTTGTCTCTTGCCCAATTATCCAAATGTTTTCGCGTAAACATTTCAACCAATTCATAAACTCACTCTCTCTCTCTCTCTCTCTCTCTCTCTCTCTCTCTCTCTCTCTCTCTCTCTCTCAGTTTCCTGGATCATTTGGCTCGCATTGAAAGCCTTCAGCCAGATGATAATACTCTCTAGTCTCTCCCCTTATTCCTCCTCCTCCTTCTCCTCCTCCTCTTTCTCCTCTTGCTTCTCTTTCTTCTCTTTTTCCTTCTCCTTTTTCCTCATTCTCTCTTCCCTTCTCCTTCCTCCTCTTTTATTCCCTTACATTTCCTCCTGAAATCTTCCCTTCTCTCTTTCCTTCTCCTCCTCCTCCACTTCTCTTCCCTTCTCCTCTTCATTTTCTCTTTCCTCCTCCTCCTCCTCCTCCTCTCTTCTCTTCTCTTCTCTTCTCTTCTCTTCTCCTCCTCCTCCTCCACCTCTCTTCCCTTCTCCTCTTCCTCACCCTTTCTTCCCTTTTCTTCCTACTCCTCTGTTCCCTTCTCCTCCTCCTCCTTCTCTCTTCCTCTTCTCTTCGCTTCTCCTCCTTTCTTCCCTTCTATTCCTCTTCCTCCTTCTCTTCTCCTCCTCCTTCTCATCCTCCTCTTTTCCCCTCTCCTCATCATCTCTTCCCCTCCTCTTCCTCCTCCTACTCTTCTCCTAACCACAAATCCACCATCATCATCACGACCGTCTTTGTAGCATTAAGATGAGTCCTCTAGAGACCTACGTCTGATACAACCCCCTCCCCCCTTCCCCTTGTCTATCATCCCTTCCCCTCCCTCTTCCCCCCCAAGTATCAAATTCCCTCCTCCCCCCTCCCCCAGCAATGCCATCTCCGTCTTTTAGTCGTATAACATATCATGTTTTCCTCTCTCGTCTCCGGCTCATTTTTGCGTGTAATTTTTTCTTGATGTGGTTTACCTTCGTTAGTAATTATCGTTAATTAAGTTCATTCATAGCTTAACGTATTATCTCTCTCTCTCTCTCTCTCTCTCTCTCTCTCTCTCTCTCTCTGACTGTCCAGTTTTACATTTCGCATCTTTCATTGGCTTAGCATAATTCCCTATGCGTTTTCTAGCGAATTC
>NC_090726.1:49477749-49482441 GCF_036898095.1 Palaemon carinicauda | reverse complement strand
TGTTATCAGTGGGTGAAGTCAGAAACATGGGAACATACTCGTGATTTTGTAATGTTCTATGGTAGACTTACAAAGATATAACAACAATAGCAACTCAAATATACCACTTGTTAAGCAAAATGCAGATTGGGAACTAGCAGAAGACCTTAAAAAGGGACACTCAGATGTTTTAACTAAATTATCTAAGAAAATATTAAAGATAAAAACATAAAACATCATACTTTTAATCAATTAGAAGCTTGATAAAGTCCGACAATGTACTCTTAATCTGTTATAATCTCGATAAAGTCAAATATTGATCCAGGCAGCAATTTTAACGAGGAAAACAACGGGGACTGTTCCTAACTTCTCATACAAAACTTCCTCACAAACAAAACGTAACACGTAAAGTAATTTTAAGATCAAACAGGAACCTTTTAATAAGGCGAATTGAATAACGACTGCACTAAAGTCTCCGTCAACATTGCTCATTCTCCCATTAACTTCGTAACTATTCCACAAACCCCAACGGCATATTTCATCCGATTACAAGTCAAAGTTGTCCTTGAAAAGACAGGGTAGGAAAGGGTTTCCTTCTTCGAGCGCTTTAATAACAAACGGAAGAGGGGAATCTAAAGTGTCTAGAATGAAGAGCACAAGACGCCTTCCACTTAAAAACATTATTATTATTAGTATTATTATTATTATTATTATTATTATTATTATTATTATTATTATTATTACTTGCTAAGCTACAACCCTAGCTGGAAAAGCAGGATGCTATAAACCCAGGGGCTCTAACAGGGAAACTACCCCAGTGAGGAAAGAAAACACAGAAAAATTAAATATTCTAAGAGCAACAACATTAAAAATAGCTTCTATTAAACTATAAAAACTTTCACAAAACTAGAGGAAGAGAAATAAGATAATATAGTGTGCCCGAGTGTACCCTCAAGCAAAAGAACTCTAACCAAGACAGTTGAAGACCATGGTACAGAGGCTACGACACTATCCAAGGTTAGAGAATAAAAGAAATCCAACTGAAAATAACATAGATAAAGAAATACTTCAATAAAACAATAGTATATAACTTAATACAGTAAGATAAACGACATTAGTGATAACCTGATATCTATTTCATATGAAAACTTGTTTATTTGTTAACTTTTGTCGCTGGAAATCATAGGCATGGAATTCAGATTAGGACTAAATCTAACACCATTCGACTTACAACAGTTTCTTGTAAGACATTAAGTTTGTAAGTTTAACACCTTCTGTAAACACAACTAACTTTTACATCTTTTAGATAGATAATCATACAACTCTCAGTTCTGAGATTTTCTCCCCTTCTAATGACTTAGGAATTCATTTAAAGGTGGCTCATTAATGACAGAGACAAGGGATAGTGACAATGTTCTAGAAACTGTCCATATATGCATATGATCAGTGTCAGAGCTACTCTTCATCTAACTAAGACCAGGGAGGGCCAGGCAATGGCTGGTGGCAACTCAGTAGGCGTCTTCCCTTCTACTGACTTAGGAATTCATTTAAAGGTGGCTCATTAATGACAGACATGGGACAGTGACAATGTTCTAGAAACTGTCCATATATACATTGATCAACGCCAGAGCTACTCTTCATCTAGCTAGGACCAGGGAGGGCCAGGCAATGGCTGGTGGTAACTCAGTAGGCGTCTTCCCTTCTGCTGACTTAGGAATTCATTTAAAGGTGGCTCATGAATGACAGACAAGGGACAGTGACAATGTCCTAGAAATTGTCCATATATGCATGTGATCAACGCCAGAGATCCTCTTCATCTAGCTAGGACCAGGGAGAGCCAGGCAATGGCTGATGGCAACTCAGTAGGCGTCTTCCCTTCTACTGACTTAGGAATTCATTTAAAGGTGGCTCATGAATGACAGACATGGGACAGTGACAATGTTCTAGAAACTGTCCATATATGCATATGATCAGTTGTCAGAGATCCTCTTCATCTAGCTAGAACCAGGGAGAACCAGGCAATGGCTGATGGTAACTCAATAGGCGTCTTCCCTTCTACTGACTTAGGAATTCATTTAAAGGTGGCTCATTAATGACAGACAAGGGACAGTGACATTGTTCTAGAAACTGTCCATATATGCATGTGATCAACGCCAGGGCTATTCTTCATCTAGCTAGGACCAGGGAGAGCCAGGCAATGGCTGGTGGTAACTCAGTAGGCTTCTTCCCTTCTGCTGACTTAGGAATTCATTTAAAGGTGACTCATGAATGACAGAGACAAGGGACAGTGACAATGTCCTAGAAACTGACCATATATGCATATGATCAGCGTCAGAGATCCTCTTCATCTAGCTAGAACCAGGGAGAGCCAGGCAAAGGCTGATGGTAACTCAGTAGGCATACATATAGGCTACCACCAACCCATGTCCTTAGCTCACAAATATGGTGAAGTTGCAGACACTAAAAGAATCTATCGACCATGAGCGGTCTCGAACCTCCGTCTAACAGATCACCAGGCAGGGACACGTCCAATAGGCTATCAAAAACCTATCCCACTGCTTCCCCTTGGGAAACACCAAGCCAGATCACAGAAAAAAAGCCTTCGCAAAGATACAAACGTGATATATTTCTTCGAAGGCTTCAATAACCTGTTCGTCTTTGCCGCCATCCCTAAATTATGAGGTCAGTCGTTTCGAAGAGTCTTTTCCAACTATTTTCTATCGAAATCATCTTCTTACATCTGAATTCTGCCCAAATCCTACTTCACTTTAACATGCCATCTACTCTGACCCTCAACCAAACCCTTTCAATTTTCCCCTCACCCATTCTTACTACGGGTCCAAACCATCTCAATGCTGACACTTTTAATATCAGAAGATAACTATACCATCCCAAAACTACTCTCAATATCTTTTTTTTTTCAGCCTTTCATGAAGGACTCCTTTCACTTTACCCCTCGACCATTCTTGCGACATGTCCAAACCATCTCAATGCTGACCCTTTTTTCAAGTCAGAAGAAACCTATACCATTCGAAAACTACTCTCAATATCTTATTTGTCAGCCTCTCAAATCTTCATGACTTTTGATAGAAGGTCTGACCACAGTACAACAGATTGTTATTTTCTTTTTAATTGGTATTCTTATGTCAACATTGCCTATGTCATCTGCCCCTCAGCTTCAAAACTACTATTCCTAGCTTGAAGTAATTAAAAGTTATCTTTAAAAAGCAAGCATTTTATATCTTATATAAAAAATATATTTTTCTTCCATGCTTGCTCAGACTTATCAACATTTAATCCAGTTATATATGTGATAATTTATAATAAATATGTACACATGAACGCTACCTAAGGACGTGAGATAGCCAATCCTATCAACCTCCTCAAAAAAAAAAAAAAAAAAAAAAAAAAGTCTTACCTTGCACGATATCTCAACTTCCACGACAGAATAATTTTATCTTGACCTCAAATAACGTTAGCCCATCCACCTACTGAATTTTATATCACCGAAGAGTTATGTTTCCAAGTTTAATTCGTGTTATTTACGAGGGTTATTACAACATACTTGAGAGTGCCACGTCGTGCATTTTTAAAAGGGCAAATATTTCTCTCCAAAGACTTGTATTATAGATCCATCCTTCGCCAAGCGTTCGAGCATGAACAAAAAATGAAGCCTGGAGATTTTCGTCTTTGTTTATAAGTAAATCGGTTATGGGGTAACTTGCTATTTAAGGATACTATGATATACACTGCAGTCATTGGCTTATACCCAGGTCAATACGGTAACGTCCCTGACTGGTGAACGCCAAACTGGAATTCGAGTCCAGCTCAAACTCGTTAGCTTCTTTGGTCACGGCAACCTTACCATCCCCGTAAGAGGATGTGGAGGTTTGGGGTGTGGAGGATTAATTTTTGTTTGACAAATCCAGAGAGAGAGAGAGAGAGAGAGAGAGAGAGAGAGAGAGAGAGAGTCATCAGCAGCTATTGCCTGGCCCCCCTTGGTCCTAATTTGGGTGGAGAGGGGGCTTGGGCGCTGATCATATGTATATATGGTCACTTTCTTGGGCATTGTCCTACTCGATAGGGCAATGTCACTGTCCCTTGCCCCTGCCATTCATGAGCGGCCTTTAAGCCTTTAAACAGCAGCCAGTGATTATTATTATTATTATTATTATCATTATTATTATTAGCCAAACTACAACCCTAATTGTAAAAGCAAGATGCTATAAGCCCAAGGGCTCCAATAGGGAAAAATAGCCCAGTGAGGAAAGGAAATAAGGAAATAAATAAATGATGAGAATAAAGTAACAATATGTCCAAGAGGAGCTTTCGGCTTTCCTATTTCTTATAGAGATATATTTTCAGCAATTAAGGATAAAGAGATATTTCTCAATAGTGAATGATACCTACAATTTCAAATGATCAGCATGTAATTACAGAATAGTCCCATTGAAACTATCTAGGATGGGAAGACCCAATATCTTAAAACTTGCTTTTTTGTTGACCACCAGGCGAACATGAGTCTTTATAGTTTGTATATGTCATATTTGTTTTGACATTGATAATAGTTTATATAGGACATATCTGTTTTGACGTTGTTACTTTTTTTTAGAATTATTTATTGTTAATTTGTTCTCTTCATTTATTTATTTCCTTATTTCCTTTCCTCACTGGGCTATTTTTCCCTACTGGAGCCACTGGGCTTATGGAATC
>NC_090726.1:49395249-49475249 GCF_036898095.1 Palaemon carinicauda | reverse complement strand
AGAGAGAGAGAGAGAGAGAGAGAGAGAGAGAATAATGAATATATAGTGATCTTATCTGAGAGAGAGAGAGAGAGAGAGAGAGAGAGAGAGAATAATGAATATATAGTAATCTCATTTGAGAGAGAGAGAGAGAGAGAGAGAGAGAGAGAGAGAATAATGAATATATAGTGATCTTATCTGAGAGAGAGAGAGAGAGAGAGAGAGAGAGAGAATAATGAATATATAGTAATCTCATTGAGAGAGAGAGAGAGAGAGAGAGAGAGAGAGAGAGAATAATGAATATATAGTAATCTCATTTGAGAGAGAGAGAGAGAGAGAGAGAGAGAGAGAGAGAGAGAGAGAGAGAGAATAATGAATATATAGTAATCTCATTTGAGAGAGAGAGAGAGAGAGAGAGAGAGAGAGAGAGAATAATGAATATATAGTAATCTCATTTGAGAGAGAGAGAGAGAGAGAGAGAGAGAGAGAGAGAATAATGAATATATAGTGATCTCATCTGAGAGAGAGAGAGAGAGAGAGAGAGAGAGAGAGAGTAGATTTCAGAACGCGGTTCAACAATGTCACTTTCCTTGCCTAAAAATATAAAAAAATAAAATACAGAAGTGGCAGTGACTATGCCTGAAGCGTTAACTGACATAGGGACTTTTTCCCCTAGGCTCAAACTATATCATAAAATACATGAAGAGACACAAGACATACACATCACACTTACAGGCAGAAAAAAATGAGGACATACACACTACACACACATACACACACAGGCAAATTGTGTAAATACACAGAAACAATGTGTACAGATGCTTTATTCATTGGCTTTCATAAGTCCTTGGCAAGCAACCCTATTGTTGTTGTTCTTGTTATTATTATTCTATTATCTTTATTTTTTCATTTGTTTTTTATTTTGATTTTGGTTTTGGTTTTGATTTTTATTTTTATTATGACTATTCATATTATTATCATTATTACAAGCAAAGCTACAACCCTAGTTGGTAAAGCAAGATGCTATAAGCCCAAGGTTTCCAAACAAGAACAAATAGCCCAGTGAAGAAAGGCAATAAGGAAATAAATATAAATAATATAAGAAGTAATGAACAATTAAAATAAAATATTTAAAAACATTAACATTAAAACACATTTCGTATATAAACTAGGAAGATTGGGAAGACCATTCAAGCAGACATCTTTGGTCTGAGTTTGAGTTTTCACAGAGATTGCCAATGAAAAAATAAAACAAAAATAAATATAAATGATTACGTGAATTTGACATTTTGCTTAATCATGACCTTGACCTTTGACGTTGACCTTCCAAAATTTAAGTCATTCCCAGCTTTTTACATGACAGTTAATTTCTGCAAGTTTTATTACTCTACGATTAAAATTGTGGCCAGGAAGCTGTTCAAAAACAAACTAACACAAACAGGAGCAAAAACATATACTATATGTACTGTATATACAGTATTATATATATATATATATATATATATATATATATAAATCCACCGAACTGAAATTGTATCCGTGTCATATAATCACCTGTTTATTAAAATGATGGAAATGTGACTCGTATTTCTTCCTAATGAACAGTATTCTGATTATAAATATGAGTTTTAAACGCCAAACTTGCATTTAAACATGAAATATTAGCGTCGAGTATAGTTACAATTATTATTGCGGCTATAAATAATTATTATGACGACGATAAAGTGACCAAAACAATAATAATAACAATAATAAAACTGTAATAGTTATGATATTAATTTTTCCCTGCACTCAAAAATGAAAATGAAAGTTTAGGTTACAGTGTATATGTATGTATTTATGTATATATGTATGTATATATGTGTATGTATGTATTTATGTATATATGTATGTATATATATATATATATATATATATATAATGTATATACACACACTCATAATCATTATTATTAGAATTACTAGCCAAGCTACAATCCTAGTTGGAAAAGCAGGATCCTACAAGCACAAGGGTCTTAACAGGGAAAGCAGACCAAGCAGACCGATGAGGAAAGGAAATAAAAAAAAAAATAGCAAATAAACTATAGGCTACATGAGAAGTAATGAATAAAAAATATAAGATTTTTAGATCAGTAACAAAGTTAAAATGATTTGTCATATATATACTATAAATTATTTGTAACTAGAGGGGCACTCAGTACAGCACAGACCTCCGCTGAGACAACTTATTTCACGACCTTGACCTTTGACCTTAACATGTATTACTTGGCGTGGATTTTCATAAAAGTTTGAAGTCTCTTTGACAACGATGTCCAAACTTATGGCTGATTACGTGAATTGGACATTTTGCTTGATCTTTGACCTTGACCTTCCAAAATTTAATACTTTCCAGCTTTTTACATAAAAGTTAATCCCTGCAAGTTACATTACTCTAATTAAAATTGTAGCTAGGAAGCTATTCGCAAATACACACACACACACACACAAAGGGGGGAAAACATAACCTCCTTCCCAATTCGTTGGCAGAGGTAATAACAAGAAAACTGACAGATAAATTTTCTTTTCCAAGCAAAAATTGCTTGTTGGAGTGCAACTTAGTCTTACCGAAATATATATGGTTTATGTAATTTACATGAAATTAAAGTACCACAATTACCTTTAATTTATACTATGTGCCTCAAAATACGCCTCACTCTGCATTGGCTTGATTTGCTCGGTTTCGGCAAGCAGTATACGGATGTGTCATATGGGTCATTATCACGGTGACAGTACAGTATTTACTTTCAGATAAGCAACAACAGCTACCGTATGTAGTGAACAGTGTGTTTTCAATATACGGTAAAAAATTACGGAAAATATAAAATTGCATTAAATTTCCAAATGAACCGAACTCCCCTCTACGCGACATACTCGTGTGACGGCTGTCATGCTGGAAGCTTTGCGGATTGGGGGAGAGGATGGCTGTCGTAAAACAACATCCTAGAACATATGCATCAATACTCGGATGTTCTTGATTGGCTCAAAGACCCAGCTAAAGTTTATGTCACAACATAAAGAAAAATACCGCAATATACAGCATTCATACATTTCTTATAGCAAATTCAGAGCCTTTGTTATTGGTTTTTGTGGCCCATGTGGTAACATCCCTGACTGGTGAATGCCAGACTAGGGTTCAAGTCCTGCTCCAACTCGTTAGTTCCTTTGTCACTGCAACCTCACCATCTTTGTAAGCTAAGGCTGAGGGGTTTAGGGGGACATATAGGTCTATCTGCCGAGTCATCAGCATCCAATGCCTGGCCATCCTTGGTCCTAGCTTAGGTAGAGAGGAGGCTTGGGTGCGGATAATATATATACACAGTCAGTCTCTAGGGCGTTGTCCTGCTTGATAGGGCAATGTCACTGTCCCTTGCCTATGCTATTCATGAGCGGTCTTTAAACCTTTAAAAGTTCACGGAAACACATATTTTAATAGAGAACCAAACACAAAAATGCGACCTAACCTAACGTTGGAGCTGTAGGCCTAACCTTACCTACTTACCTACCCGAGGGGGGGGGAAGGTATGCTTCCCCATGTGGCTACAGCTTTCTTAGCTTACCCTAAGACTAATTCCTAATTCTGTGTTTGTTCCCAACCGGCTTAAATTCTAATAACGTAAAAATAAATCATATTTCGTAAATCTAAATCGAAATCATGTTGAAGATGATAAAATTTTTTGTTCGAAATCTCACCCTGTAATACAATACAAAATTACCAATTTTTTTTTCCATAAGAAACATCGAATTGACAATAAGGAAGTTTACATTCACACAGCAAATTCCAGTTTATATATAAATCAAAGTATAATGTATTATCTTATGAACATAGCAATTAAAAGTTCACTTAAATATATAAAGTAATTTTACATACCTGATACTTAAAACAATTGGCAGAGTTGAAGTCTAGACCTACTGATATTATTTAATCCAGATGTAGCTGTGTAGAATAAACTCCTAATTAACATCACGACGTTATACGAAGCCCAGACATGTTCTTGATATAAAACAACTCAAACACTTTAAAATAAAACAATTTAAACACTTTAAAGTCAATAATAAAGTCTCACGTGTCACTTCCCAAGCACTGCAAGTCTGAAATTATTCGAAGTTGCTGTTCATCGTCATAGCTGCCAACCAGACAGACACAATTGTTGAACAGAAACTAAAACTAATTTTCATTTAATAACTTGATTTTTATATAAAATAGCAAATAAATTTATATTTATATATTTATATGTTACAAAATAGGTAAATAAGTTTAATATTATGTGATAAAGCAAAAAATAAGCAGGCTTTTAGAAATGTTAAGATTAGCGTTACAGTTGGCAAACCTGTTAGGATTGTTCATTCCTTTAATTTTTACTTATCAAGAAATAAACAATTAATATTTTGTATAAGTTTTAACTGCTAATTTTTTTTTATTCAGCTAAATATATATTTCAGTTTAATATTGTACGATAAAACAAAATTAAGCAGGCTTTATAAATTGGAAAATGAGTATGCTTTATCGTTCTTTCAGTTTTTAATTTTCCATAATGGAAACCCATTATATCATGTGGAAGCTTATTTCACAAACATGACTTGTAGATTATTCCCTTATAGGTTTATATCTATAGAATTTAGGCATCTGGCCTGGCGTTAGTGCCGGGGAGCTCATTCCTTGTTAATGTATGGAGGTTGAACAGCAAGAAAGTAGGCCTATGTAATGTTGGTCAAAATGAGAAAACGGGAAGTACAAATACCTTTTAGTAATGGCCATAATTTAAGGGATTTATTTGATTTTTATAAGCATTGGACATAATAATATCATTACTACAAACTAAACTATAACTCTAGTTGGATAATCAGAATGCTACAAGCACAACTAGTCCAGCAAAGAAAGTAGCCCAGTGAGGAAAGGGTTGTGGTGGCCTATTGGAAACCTCCCTGCCTGGCGATCTGCCAGACTTGGATTCGAGTCTCGCTCAAGCTTGCTAGTTCCTTGTGAGCTAAGGATGGGAGGAGGAATTGGGGGAGTCCTATAGATCTACCCGCTGAGTCAACAGCAGCCATTGCCTGGCCCTCCCTGGTCCTAGCTTGGATGGAGAGGAGCTTGAGCACAGATCATATACCTGTACAGTATATAATGTATATGATCAATCTCTAGGGCATTGTCACTGACCCTTGACTCTGCCATTCATGAGCAGCCTTTAAAACTTTAAATATGAAATAAACTATATGATCAGTAATGAAAAGAATATATAAGATATTATAATGTCAGTAAAAAATATCAAAATGTACAGTATGTTATATATATACTATGAAGAGTGACATGTCCAGCTTAACGCTGGGGTACAGTCCATAAGACTCTGGTCACTGTACGTAAAAGTAAAGGTAAAAGGTGTATGGTTAAAGTTCATTTCATCAGAAGAGATGCTCACTAGAAGATCAGCCAGGCAAGGCCAAGCCCCCACTGTGGTGCTCAACTACAGCAGTAGCCTCCCAAGTAAACAACTTAAACTCACGGTCCCAGGCTGGGATCAATCTGCTGCCATGCGAGTGCTAGGCGAACATGTTCCTACGCATCTCTTCACTTCTACCTCAGTAGTCGTGTGGAACAATGTTTAAGATTCATTTTGGAAATATACCAAAGCATATAGAAACATAGAAAGAGAAAGAGACAAAGGGTAAGGTGGAGTGGGATTGAAGAAGGCAAGCCAGTGATCTGTGTAGGAATCAGAGTAAAATCAGGTGCCCTACCCAATCGTACATTTTTCGCTATGCTGAATATAGAATACTATGTAGTATTGAGCCTCAAGATAGAGAAGGCAAGTCTGTTTCTGCCTAAGACTCACAGATGTCACTAACATCATTTGAGGGCAAATTGGGATTAGGAAAACCTTTCAGTGTTGAGGTGCAACTGGAGAAAGTATTATAAGGTTGGTCCGCCGTATGGAAGGACCCTCAAACATAGATTTTGGATCACATGTTTAATGATGAAATTAGAAGGGCTCATTTTAGGGAATTGATTAAAAATCACTAGCAGTTTTCTGCTTTTGACCAAAGTTCATAGTATTTTTCAATGGATTTATATATTTTGGGCACCAAGGCCCTGTGACAAGACCAGAAAGGTTACTCAGCGACCACTTGCAACTGGGGAATACCCGACCTGAGAAATTGCTCATCGCTCCTTTGCAACTTCCTTCACAAGGTATGCTATAATTTCAGGAGCAAAGAATTTTCTCTACTATAATACTGCTCGAAGAAAATAGCAGTGGCCCAGGCTTTGGCAATGTTTTGCCAAGAAAAATGGCCCATAGCATCCTGCTTTTCCGACTAGGGTTGTAGCTTAGAAGGTAATAATAATAAATAAAAATGCTTGGCCTTATCATACGACACAGCAATAGCACAAATAACTAAAGTAAGTCATGCTTTGAACCAGGGTGCCTGCGTGGCCCTTCTAGGAATGCATGTTCAACTAGGCATGTAAAAAACTATAATGTTGCAAGTTGAAATTTCTTGCCGGACTCAAATCATGAAACTTGAACGGCCAAGAGTATATTACAAAAGATAACTTGTAACTTGTAGAAATTCATGTAGATTTATTTTTTACAACTTAAGAAACTTTAATGACCAACAGTATACTGTATTCCTAAAGATAACTTACAACCTATGGAAATTTATGTAAAAAGATTTTTCACTATTTTACAAATTGTGTCGACACGAGAATAGTTACAGATGGCTTCAAAACTGTTGGAACCTAGATTTATGTCCACTTTGGACTCCAGAGCCTTTAAATATGCGGCTCCGAGACTATATAATAAGCTCCCACGAAACATTCGAATGATTGAAGACATTAGGGCTTACAAGAGGAAACTGAAGACTCTTATTTCACGAGTCTTTTGACAGTGACGATTTAACAGTAAATGAACAATATGAAATTGGAAAAGATAAATACTGTGAACGAACAAGGTAAAATGACGGTGGAGGTCCTGTAGAGAGTGGGGTTCCCCTGCTGTATAGGACCGGAAAAGCAGCCATCAAAGTAAAGTAAGTAAAGTAAGGCATCGACATAGCGTATTCCATATAAGGAGTGAATGAAAAACTAGCGTTCTACTAACATTTTACTATAACACACTTATTGCTGTAAATGATTGTTCAGTCTGGACCGCAATATTTAAGCCAAATACCCAAAAAACCTATTTATGGCCACGTATCTAAAAAACATTTACGGGTTTACAAAATACATATGGACAAGACAATGGACAATATTAACACCTAACATGTCCCAAAAAACCATAATAGGATATTAAAAAATGAGGGTCTTCAGACACAGTGGGTCCAGACACATTGGAACACGTGGGTGATATGTACCTCAGCTTTAGTTTCAATGTTCCTGTTAAAGCATCACAAGAACAATTTCAATTCGTAGAAGGAAAAATTATGGTTATTTTCACTGTACAGAAGATTCTCAGCTTACAAACTCAATAAGTACAAGGAAGCTGTTTGGAAGTCGAATTCTGATACCCTGTCTCCCATGCCTACGACTTCCAGCTGTTAGTCAACAAATAACGTTTTATATGAAATATCAGGTTATCGCAAATGCTGTCTGCTTACTGTACTAAATTACATTGTTTTTATTACAGTACCTCATTATCTTATTACAGTATACAAACTTATGATGCAATATCAGTTAAATTTACGTTTGTATGCCCAAACGTTTGCAAGCTGAGGACCTTCTGTTTAAACACTGGCAGCTTCAATGATCACTTATGAATGGCATTGGTAATTTGCAGTGTACTGCACATACAATTAAAAAGCTTCCCTTTTTAAAACAGAAATGAGATAAATCTATTCAAATGGGATAACAACACTGCAATGCCATCTCCTAAGTACCTATATGTTCGATGAAAAAAGAAATTCAGTATAGTATAAAAATCGTTTAAACACTGCAGTTTCATTAACCTCAAATAGTTAACAACTCCTCCTTCTTCCTCTTCTTTGGCTGCATCTTTTCCCACTTCTATGTGGGGTTGATGTTTCTGGTCAGCTTTCTCCATCTACCTCTGTCCCACACTTCATCACCGGTTAATCCCTTTGATCGAAGGCCATCTTGGATGGACTGAATCAAAGATGACTTTCGATCAAAGGGATTAACCGGTGATGAAGTGTGGGGCAGAGGTAGATGGAGAAAGCTGCCCAGAAACATCGACAGGAAAAGATACAGACAAAGGAGAAGAAGAAGAAGGAGTTGTTAACAATTAAAGATTAATGAAACTCCAGTGTTTAAACGATGTTTATACTATACTGAATTTCTTTTTTTTCAAATTGTTAACAACAGCCTTACGATATGTGTTGAAACCCATCGCCATTCAGGAGACATGGCAAGTCACCTTACAAAAATTTCTAAACCTCAAATGAAACCAGCAAGTTATGCAGCATTGAAAACAAAAATACATGTGAATATTTAGATTGAAATTTCATTTAAAATAAGTTAATATGAATCAATTTACAATGGAGTTTGAGGCAAGTCACATATGGCTTAGAGCCAGGAATACATACGGATAAAATGTTGTCAGTGATGCTACCAATTTCATATCATGAGCTATACAGTTACTGATCATATACAGCCTAATAAATACTTCAAATAGTTGATCAAAACAATCTCTCATTTTGTATTCTAAAGCAAAATTTCTGCAAGAAAAAATAGGCTTTTTGAAAATTTACGTCTCGAGAACTCTGTCCCAAAATTTTTCATACCGTAACCATAAGGCCAAAGGGTCCAAAGGCTGAAATAAAACTAAACTTGATCAAAACAATCTCTCATTTTGTATTCTAAAGCAAAATTTCTGCAAGAAAAAATATGCTTTTTGAAAATTTACGTCTCAAGAACTCTGTCCCAAAATTTTTCATACCGTAACCATAAGGCCAAAGGGTCCAAAGGCTGAAATAAAACTAAACTTGATCAAAACAATCTCTCATTTTGTATTCTAAAGCAAAATTTCTGCAAGAAAAAATAGGCTTTTTGAAAATGTACGTCTCAAGAACTCTGTCCCAAAAATTTTTCATACCGTAACCATAAGGCCAAAGGGTCCAAAGGCTGAAATAAAACTAAACCTAATAGAAAAAAAGAAAATTACTTGCCATATCACCATTACTGAATTTATATGCATTACGCAGGTTTATAATGTATTATATACCGTAGATCAGACTATGCCAAGCATTCACTGTAATATTTCCCTTTTCCCAGTAATCAGATTAAAGAATTTGTAGAAATAGCAGTACTAAAATTTATCCATTGTTATTTTTATAAAGAACCTAAGATATGTGACCTACAATACAGGAATATCACAGCCTTCTAAAACAGATGAAATGCAGGTATCCACTGACTAGGTTAGGAACCAATTTCTAAATTATTTACAGCTCGCCCTCTTGCTACCAGAAGTCCCTGTACCAACATTGGTTGTAGCTAACTCATCAAGAATTGAGACAAAACATATATTACACATAAAAAGTTTCTCTTGGGTCTACATGCCAATCTGCTGCAAGTAATGTTTTGATATTAAGAGTCTCCAGGTATCTATCATCTGTTGGTCCTTTGGACTCAGAATCTCTATGAACTCTTGCTATTATAGACTGTGAACAGTCACTTTCCTAGAAGATAAACGGTTAACTTGCGTAACAGCTACAAGACATTTCTCAATAGTGATTTGAGGTGATTTGTTTATCACTACGTATACCAAGACAAAGTTTTGACCGCCTGACCCTTTTATATCACATGGGTACCTAGCATATTTTAAAGCCTCTCACTCTACAATAATAATGCAGTTATCCACTCCTCTATAAGTCAACATGGGTTAGAAAACAATCGTTTTGGAGACATAATAACATGAGCTTCAGCTACATTCTACAAGTGAAGTGAAGGCTCTAATTTTGAAATAAAACTGCAAAGCATATTACACTTATGGTCATTCATCAGCAGTAATTTTCACATTGAAAAAAAATACAGTAGGGCACTAAACAATACTACAAAAAGTGGTGTGTGTAATTTCCACCACACAGTATAAAATCTTACAAAAAGTAGTGTATCGACATGGTAATGCCACTGACCCGGTAGCAAGGGGATTTTTTTTTTAATAAATACCAAGCAGTTATAAGAAAGAATAAACGACAACACACCAAAATGTTAAAAGAGTAAGTCAACGTGAAGTGATTACAAAAAAATAAGGTAATGATTCTTGTTAATGGTATATAACCCAACTTATACCAAACCATACTAATTCTATTAACCCTTTCACCCCCAAAGGACGTACTGGTACGTTTCACAAAACTCATCCCTTTACCCCCATGGACGTACCGGTACGTCCTTGCAAAAAACTGCTATTTAATTTTTTTTTGCATATTTTTGATAATTTTTTTAGAAACTTCAGGCATTTTCCAAGAGTATGAGACCAACCTGACCTCTCTATGACGAAAATTAACGTTGTTAGAGCAATTTAAAAAAAATATACTGCAAAATGTGCTTGATAAAAAATAACCCCTGGGGGTTAAGGGTTGGAAAGTTCCAAATAGCCTGGGGGTAAAAGGGTTAACCATTGTCATATCCTTTCAATTTTCCTAAAACAGAAAAACTTGAATAAAATGTAAAAAGGACAAACATCCAACATCCCTTTTGTAGCGAAAAGAATGTTAATACTCTACAATGGTTTCAGTTTTATATCAACGACTGAATAAGAGAAAGAAACAGGTCATTAGAATGGCTTATGAAAATAAATTAAAGATGTAACCTTAACTAACTTATGTGAGAATGACAAGTCATAAATTTAAGATCAATTACTCATGAATGATGTACAAAGAAACTGAGATATAAAAGTAGAGCTGACTTAAGACATAGAAAGGTATTGGGATATATTGGAAATAGAAAATAAAACGTATACAATCAAATGACATTTTTTTCATTAAAGAAAACAAGTTTACGAGTTCTCGGTTCTATAGGCATCTTCAAACTGTTTATCAGCAACTACATACGTATGGGACAAAATCATACGTGCCAGCTGTGAATAAATGCAAGTGATGAACGAGTTACTTCTACAGCTGATGTCAAACCATGTTTCTTTTAAAATTAGTATAATTTCTTAAATTCTGTGGGTGAATAGAACCTTCGCGCTTTCACAATAAAAGCTGAAAAAGGGATTTTGACAAAGGAAAAATCTATTTCTGGGCGAGGGACCTGTGTCGCCCAGTGAAATGTTCCTTGTAGCACCATTCCTAAGGTATAAACACTGCTAGATATACCAGAGAAAAAGTTGCATGGAATGCCAGGAATATACCCAGCTCACCCTTACAGGGTGTCGGTATAGAAAATGGGGCGTGTTAGAACCACTCCCAGAGGTCCCTTACCAATTAGTCTTCTCCTTCCTCAATATCCTGGCATTCCAAGCAACTTTTTTTCTGGTATATCTAGCAGTATTTATACCTTAGAAATGGTGCTATAAGGAGCATTTCCCGGAGCGACACAGGTTAAGCCCAGAAAAGCAATAATTGCATCCACTGCCACGACAAAGTTTAGTAGGGTGAAGGACCTTGTATCTAGTTACAAAACTGAGATGGTTGTTCAACCTAAGAATGGGAAATAATCTTGGAAGGATAAAGAGTATTGAGGATAAATATATTGCAATTACCACGAATGATTATAAATATATAATTGAAATCATATGTTTCTTGGTACGAGAATTTTAGCTTAGTACAGTACCAAAGTCTGGCACAATATACAGTACCATTAATAAACAAAAAATGAAAATACAAAAAAATACCTAAGTGAGCATAATTAAAAATAACAAATTATTTAGTAAATAGAAAAAGTTTGTGGCTGTCAATCAAATATTTACGTAGACAAGTAAAAAATTATATTAATATATTCTGGATAATATACTACAGTATACTCTTTCACAGGTAAAAGGCAGCGGAATAGCCAGTACAATGGTAACTCGTAACAAAGAGTATCGCAACGGAAAACCTCAGTCAGCTCACACAGAAGGTGCTCTACTTACAAACTTAATTGGTTCCAAGAAACTGTAAATTGAATTTTGTTGAATTACAAAAGTCAAGAAATAATAAAGTTTCATATGAAGTAGATATTAGGTTATCAAAAAGGGATTTTGACGAAGGAAAAATCTATTTCTGGGCGAGGAACCTGCGTCGCTCCGTGAAATGCTCCTTAAAGCACCATTTCAAAGGTATAGATACTGCTCAATATACCCGAGAAAAAAGTTGCATGGAATGCCAGGAATATACCCAGCTCGCTCACCCCTAAAGGGTGTCGGTATTAAAACTGGGGCGAGTGATACCACTACCAGAGGTCCCTTTCCAATTAGACTTCTCCCTCCTCAAAATCCCCCGTTACTACGAGGTGTCGTTCACTACAGCTACTGGCCCCCCCCACCACCACCACTACCTATCCTTCTCCCATCATTCCTTGTTAGCTACCCGTGAACGTTCGGAGGTGTTTTTCGTAGCTTTTTTTTTTTTTGTGTTTTTGAAGATGTCCGGCGTTTTGGAGATCCCTGCTTACTTAATGTATTAATCATAATATTGTTTTATTACATTATTTCCTTATCTTATCTTTATTATTTCCAGTTGGATTTGTGTTTGTATCTCTGATTGTTTGTAAGTTGACGACCTTCTGTATTTATTAGCCCTTTTACCCCCAATCGACGTACTGGTACGTTTCACAAAACTCATCCCTTTACCCCCATGGACGTACTGGTACGTCCTTGCAAAAAACTGCTTTTCACATTTTTTTTGCATATTTTTTATAACTTTATGAGAAACTTCAGGTATTTTCCAAAAGAATGAGACCAACCTGACCTCTCTATGACAAAAATTAAGGCTGTTAGAGCAATTTAAAAAATATATATTGCAAAATGTGCTTGAAAAAACAAAACTCTGGGGGTTAAGGGTTGGAAAGTTCCAAATAGCTTCGGGGTAAAAGGGTTAGTACTCAATCATTTTACTTAACATTCCTATCCACTAATAATTTCTTTTTCTATTAAGTGCTCTGAATACAGTACCCGAATACAATAAATCAGATTCGTGTACTGTACACAACTATAGTCAATTCTTTTTTAGTGAGGCAGATTTGCACCGACTCGCTGGGGTGCCCTTTTAGCTCGGAAAAGTTTCCTGATCGCTGATTGGTTGGACAAGATTATTCTAACCAATCAGATAGCAGTTAACTTTTCCGAGCTAAAAGGGCACCGATGCGAGTCTGTTCAAATGCGCCTCACTAAAAAAAATTGAGTATAGTATAACACTGCGAAGCAGTTCAGTCCACAGGAAACTTAGTTGAAGCCACTGCATTATGATTAAGTCACTGAATAACATAGGATGACAAAGATCTATAAAACTAAATAAAAAGGGGGAAAATACACTGAAATAAAATCTCTAAAGCTTAAAATAGACGAGAATATAATTTATTCATTTGTGAAATATCTTCCCAGGGACAAGTTTTCTTACATTCTTTGCAAATAAGCGATCTTGTAACATCAAAATTCTGATTCGCTAACTATTAGCTACTTGTATGGAAACCACGAAGCTACATTGATCTTTGACATGCCTAAATGACTGTTCCGTCACATAGCTAATCTGTAAAGCCTACAAATCCAAAATGATTATTAAACCAATGGCCTTCAGCTTCAACATAAAAAGAAAATAGTAAGGATGGGTTAACAGCAAATAAATTACTATTAGATCAAACTCATCTTCAAACAGACAAACTAAAATTAACATCAAAAGGGAATACATTAATAAATTAGAAAATACATGGAAATAAAGCGGTAATTCTTAACTCAGTTCTACCCCGTTAAGCACTACCGTCCGCTAATCAATACGAATTGCAGTCTACATCTACCCTGTTGTAATTGAAAGGACAAAAACACAAAAGAGGAACATGCATGAGATCATACAAGGCTGCCAACCGATAAAATGGAAAGCCTCAAATGATTGATAATAAATAAACATAAATTGTATACTAAGAAATTTAAAAAACATACAAATTCCAAAAGTGGACATTGTGATACAGAACTAGCAATTACACCAGTTTCTCAAAATAATGAATAACATAACTAGACACTCAACACGGTGATCGACATAGTGATCGAAGACTTTGCAGATGACTACTGAATTATTCTTTCATATACCCTGTATGCATATTGTACAATATTTAAAAAAATTGCATGAAATCTGATAACTTCATAATCCTATTTCCTGAAACGAGAGATTTTCAACACGAATAAAAGGTTATTCCTACTTCAGCAAGGTTTTGTTGTTATTTTCACCCATCTTGGTGAAAGCTAACCTAAAGCCCTGTCCACACGATCGAGCAAGCCCGGCGGGCAAACAGTGATACCAGACCACAATAGTTAGTAAGAATGAGAGTTAACGACGTCAGAAGCGGGCGAACCACAGACAGGGATCTGGCATAATAGTGTTCATACAGTGTTGCTAGATCCCTGTCTTTAATTTTCCCGCTTCTGACGTCATCAACCTTCATTTTCAGTAACTATTGTGGCCTGGTGGGCAGGGCTTAAGCAGGCATGAGTAAATATTGCCTGTGATATGAATAATAATAGTCCTTTGTTTTATTTGAAGAGATGCTCATCACATCATCAGCAGGGCAGAAAGCCTAAAAACAATAACCCCTCATCGTGGTGACAAAAACAAAGTAACCGGCCCCATAAAGAACTTTAGCGGACCAAGCCAGGACTCGATTGGCTGTCTAGAGTATGCAAGATTAGCGCGTTAACCTTATAATAGCGTTAATAAAATACTAAAGAGGAACAGAGAAATTAATGTATATATAATACAGTAACTTAAAAGTTTCTGCAATATTCTGAAGGTCTTTGAATTACAGTTTTCATGTCTGCCAATAAATTACTGATGGTTCAAGAAATATTTTGCTAAAGGTGAAGAAAATATACATTCAATAAAAAAATTACAAGACTGACAAAATACAATATACATTCTGTATCCATCATATACAATTGTTTATCAAAGAGGATATCCCCAACAACTACTTACGAGCAAATCTAAAAAATTAAAATCAAACAGCTCTAATTTCAAGTTATAATTTTCGTAAGATCCTCCGAGCCTTATTTGCAAAGCCCATAAACTCATACAATACAATCAGATGCAAAAAGTTTGGATATGATCTTAGTACCATTGTAAAATTTCTTTAATTCACTATACTTCATCACCATAATATAATGTAAAAGGTTCTTCTGCGGTGAAGATCTATCATGTATGGCAGTGCAAAAAATTTGTTTTGACATCAATACCCTCATCGTTTATGCAAAAATAACAAGAACTTTGAATTTGAAAGGAATATAAATACTAAATTGGAAAATAAAATCCCAAAATAAAATTTTAAATTCCTAATTAGACTTGAAAAATAATGCCTGCTCAACACTTTTAAAAAGCAATGTAAGTGTTCTTCATAATAATGTTTTACTTAAAACATTTCATAACTCTGAAAGTGCAGTGCTTACAGAAAGAAAGAGAACAGACAAATAAAACGCTGTATTTCGAAATGAATTAAACTAATATACTTACAAACGCGACATTTTAAATCAATGACTAAATGAAAATGGAGACTATTGCCCTTACTCAAGCGACTTGAGAATTCTATAGGACTGAATACGATATTGGGAAACTTTTACGACCTTCATATTTAGGCGCTGCGGTAAAGCACTGCCAACGTTACATGTGATATACAGTCTAGTCCAAATAGAAAAAATATTCATCCAGATATTTACATGACTGGACTGTAGAATAACATCTGTCCCACTCCGGATTTCAATATTTCATTTGTTAATGTCGGCTAACCCCCAAAATTGGGGGAAGTGCCTTGGTATATGTGTGCATGTATGAACTCGAAAGCGAAAGAGGGATAGAATGGGTTTTAGAACAATTGCAAATCACTGCATGGAGTTGGGACGAATTACCATCAACTGAATAATGATCTAGGCCATAGGAAGAGTTAACCCTTTTACCCCCAAAGGACGTACTGTTACGTTTCACAAAACTCATCCCTTTACCCCCATGGGCGTACCGGTACGTCCTTGCAAAAAAATGCTATAAAATGTTTTTTTTCACATTTTTGATAATTTTTTGAGAAAATTCGGGCATTTTCCAAGAGAATGAGACCAACCTGATCTCTCTATGACAAAAATTAAGGCTGTTAGAGCAATTTAAAAAAAATATACTGCAAAATGTGCTGGGGAAAAAATAACCCCTTGGGGGTTAAGGGTTGGAAATTTCCAAAGAGCCGGGGGGTAAAAGAGTTAAGATACTATAAGGGTGAACTTTCCATAAAAAAGTTACATAAACAAAAGATTTTGAAATGAAAGTTTAAAATACTTTTGACAGAGCAGCATTAATTACTTCCACTTAGAAAGGGGCTGCTGCTGAATAAATAATTGTTTTTTAATTGTAATTTACTCACATTTCATTAAAGATCTCACAGCAGATATGGAAATCAAAATCCAATAGTTAGATGCACAACGTAAGATGAAAGCTTTACCTGCTACCAAAAACTAAAACATTTCGTTGAAATGTGTAATCATAGAAAAATATAATCTAATTAAAAGGTTTATAATATTAAAAGATGACCCGAAATGAGGCATGAATTCAGATACAAGATTATTAAATTAAATTCATATGAGGGATAGTTCCATGAGAATTCTTTTCTTTTTAATTAATCTCTTGTTTTTAGAAAGCAACATAGTAAGATCTCTTACTTGTATGAGGAAGCAACACCAACTATAGTAGTCTCTCATCAATTTCTCTCTATACAGAGCGTGACAGCGTTCTCTCTATTTATCGAGAATTTAGTACATCAGATACAGAACGTAATGAAAGAACATCTTGATAAAAAATGTAACAAAAAAAAATCAAATTTTTGTCCAAATAAAAAATATTTGTATAAAAATATAAGGTATATATAATTCCTACATGCTTCCTCTCCAACTATAATAAAGGCAGCTATTATAGAAAATTGAAATAATTTTTTTTTAAAAGAATTGTTTGATTGCAACCTTGAATTTCATGAGCCTTAATTATACAATACAACTTTTTGTCCTAGATATTGCATCTATCCTCTAAGCAAAAATTTATTATATCATTGAGCCTTAATAACTATACTCAATTTTTTTAATGAGGCGCATTTGTACCGAATCGCAGCGGTGCCCTTTTAGCTCAGAAAAGTTCCTGCTATCTGACTGGTTAGAATTATCTTGTTCAACCAATCAGCGATCAGGAAACTTTTCCGAGCGAAAAGGGCACCCCTGCGAGTCGGTGCAAATGTGCCTCACTAAAAAGAATTGACTATACTACTGTCTATAAAGACAGCCACATTGAGACTCTAAATCATATATAACTATTTTCTTTAATAATTAGATTTTTCATTTAAATAAATACTTTCTTGTTTTGAAATACTAGAAGCATCTTAAGTAACTGATACATTTGTAAATGTAAAATAAACATCCAGAAAAAAACTCCTTTTACCATTAATATCTTATCGACCAAAACCACAGCATTTTAAAAATGATTAACAAAAGCATTTCATTCATAAATGAATGACTCCTTACTGCCATAGTCCTACTGATCCACTCTCTTCTATATTCATATTTTTCTTAACGCAGGTGCATTTGCACTCACTAGAAGAGCTGCGCCTTCCAGCTCGGAAAAGTTTTGTACTACCCGATTGGTTAGAATTATTTTCTCCAACCAATCAGCGAGTAGGAAACTCTTCCGTGCTAGAACGGCAACCCGAGCGAGTTGGTGCAAATGCACCTCGGTAAAAAAAAATTGACTAATAGGCAAGATTAAGAACCATTGCTTAACATCACTTCTTATCAAATTGTTATAAAGTTAACAATAATTTACATCATGTTCTGCAAGTTTCAAAATAATAGTTCATGTACTGGGATTGTGAGGTTATCTGGAAAAGGTTTCATGGTAAGAGAACTTGACAAAGGAAATGGGAACATCACTTTAGGTTACTTTACATTTGTTTAGAAAAAAGGGAGGGAGGGAGGGAGGGGAAGGCTCTGACTGAAATCAATCTAAACACGATTTATTAAAAAAAACTCTTAACAGTATGTACCTTAATTTGACCAGCCAAAAAAAAACTTTTTCAAAAGGGCTGACCTATTTAAAATCCATAAATAACCATGCATTCCTCAAGAAACACCTACTTAATAATAAATTAATATCAAGCAATCACAGAAATCAATAGAATTACAGAAATATTCAGAGTTTCACAAATCCATTACCAAGTACACCGCATGGCTGACATCTTCGCTCTTTGTAGTTGCTCACAGACGAATGAATATGAAGAGAACGATCATTTGCGAGATTTAAAAAGGCTTCCCAATGATGCCGAAAGAGTACGAAAAAGAAATTTACGATACCATAGTCAGAGATATTAAATCAACAGAAGAAAGGGACTTGTTTAATTCATGTACAATGTCCAGCTATGCCAATTAACCCTTCCACCCCCAATGGACGTACCGGTACGTTCTTGCAAAACACCGTTATTTACATGGTTTTGCATATTTTTGAAAAATTTATAATTAACCCTTTCACCTCCAATGGACGTACCGGTACGTCCTTGCAAAACACTGTTATTTACATGTTTTTGCATATTTTTGAAAACTTTATGAGAAACTTCAGGCATTTTCCAAAAGAATGAGACCATCCTGACCTCTCTATGACAAAATTTAAGGCTGTTAGAGCAATTTAAAAAAAAATATATAGCAAAATGTGCTTGAAAGTTCAACATACCTTGGGGGTAAAAGGGTTAAGGCATCCACTTAATTACTGGACATCTTGAAGAACAGATAAAAAGTAAATTACCTGTAAGAGAACAACATCTCCACTCTGATGAACAAAGGAAATATAAATAATGACGATACATCCCCTGCCACCTAAAAAAGTAAACCTAGTGATTTTCTTTCCCTCTAACAATCCAAGCATTACACGTAACTCAAAATTAAGCTTAACCAGGAGTTATAGTCGGCAAAAAACAAATGATTTCATCTTAGAACAGCCATATGCAAAAAAAATATTGTCCATTGCAATCTTAACACTACAAGAACAAAAAATATATGTCCAACATACCATTTGACAACATAAGCAACACAGGTCTAGTAGAAACGGACAAAATGACTAAAAAAATCATAAGGAAGTTGGTGCATACCAAGGGTCACCTATTTAAATCTTGACACAATAAGACGGGTTTACACGTTCGAATGTTTCCTCAAACGCGGTTTGACAAAGTGTTTGAAGTGATGTTCGAACGTGTGAACAGGGTATTCGGTTGTAGAACGGTTCGAAGAAAGTCTGTTCTCGCCTGACTATTGTGGGCGGGGCTTCATTGTCCACAAACCTTATGCATTTGTGCTAACTCCACCTCTTCGAATTGTCTGACAAACAGGCTCGACAACCGGGTTCGACGGACAGTTCGACCGTGTAAAACCGCCTTTAGACTGCAAACTTTCAACGTAGATCTTCTCGTTCTTCATATCCAATGTTATCACTGTTCTTCATAAACACCATATCACAATTTATTCATTCGCATATGCAGATTAAAATCACTGTTTATCGATTAAACTACCTTCAACTGACTAGCTTGATGCCATAATTGGAATAAACTACATTTTAATTTTCATCCATAAAAATATAATTTGTTTGTAGTGGAATTTAGATTCACATTTCAACATAACAAAAACTATAATTACAGTCATAGAGTATTTAAGCAGGAAACTTTTCAAAAAAGCTCTCTCAAGCTTTCAACGTACACGTACACTGCTCGGGAAAACGTCCGTATACGTTTCCGATGTCGGAAACTTTTCAGAAATAACACGTCAACCCAGATAAAACACCCCTGACACTAGCCTTTCTTTGGCACAATATAACAAGTCAGGTACTATCATCAATGCGCAGGCCTCAATAGCTGACTAATATCGCCAGTTCGTGTTGCATAGTATCTTGTTTCGAGTTAGTCTAAAGGTTCATTTGTAAGGTTTCAGTTATAAATAAGACTCCAACAAATTATCCTGAAAAATGTGAAACCTTGGCGCTGGGTTCTCTGGTTTGGTAGCAGAAGGGCTGTTATTCATCGGTGGCATCGGCTACTGTCGGTAATATGTTTGGCGAGGTGAAGGTAGATAAATCTGTCAAGCTTCCAGAGTTACTATCGTCGTCTCCTTCTATCCCGGGAGCGACGACGTCGCTAACATTTTCCTTTTTAATCTTTCTTTCCTTGTTAAGCTTTTCAATCCCGAGGTCTACCGTCATTTTCCTGATTTTGAACGCGTTCTCCTCGGAGCTACTGCGTCGTTTGTACCTGCCTTGAAACTCGTACGGCGCCTCCGGTAACTCTGGGATCTCTTTGGTTTCAGTCAAGAGACCTTCTTTACGACGTCTCTTTTCCATGATCGCCATTCGGATTCGTTCGCGACGCTGCTTAAGGACCGGACAGGTTCTCTCCGAGTGCAGAGTGTAGGCCATGATAGAAAATACACGTTTTCCACAATGGCTACAGGAGAATGTGCAACAACAGTCTTTTGTATAATTGCATCTGTCACACACAATTTCCTCACTGACCTTCTCGTGTTCTTTCCCCGCAGAGCGTCGCTTCTTAGGCACGGTTGATGTTGGCGATGATGGAGATTCCTGTGAGAAGCCACAATGTTAATATCTAATTAAAGCTTCTATAATAAACAAGTTATTATTATTATTATTATCATTATTATTAAATGCTAAGCTACAACCCTACTTGAAAAAGCAGGATGCTATAAGCCCAGGGGCCCCAACAGAGAAAATAGCCCAGTGAGGAAAGGAAATAAGGAAAAATAAAATATCTTAAGAATAGTAACAACGTTAAAATAAATATTTCCTATATAAACTATAAAACTTTAACAAAACAGGAGGAAGAGAAATAAGATAAAGATAGAACAGTGTGCCCAAGTGTACTCTCAAGCAAGAGAACTCTAACCCAAGATAGTGGAAGACCATGGTACAGAGGCTATGGCACTACCCAAGACTAGAGAACAATGGTTTGATTTTGGGGTGTCCTTCTCCTAGAAGAGCTGCTTACCATAGCTAGAGTCTCTTCTACCCTTACCAAGAGGAAAGTAGAGGAAAGGATTGAACAGTTTTTCACCTCAACGTGATAACTATTCACAAATGCCTTAAAGCACAATTTAAAACATAACACTCCAATCTCTCAATACATCATTTAATCCAAAGCAGAATGTTCTAAATGGTCATATAAAAATATAGTCAGTCAATGCTAACATTACTGTAATATATCAGCTTTTCATAACCTTTCTTCATATCAGAAAAAGGATTAAATTTTTATGAGAAAAAGGGTTTCAGTATAAAAATATATGTTGTACAATTCATGTAAGATGACATTTTATTAAGTAAAAATCTATTATTTCCTTACTTAACTCTAAAGGCTATTAACTAAAAGTAACAACTAAAAAACTTGTGAATAAAAAGCAGTAAAAAGGGATTTTGACGAAGGAAAAATCTATTTCTGGGCGAGGAACCTGTGTCGCCCAGTGAAATGCTCCTTAAAGCACCATTTCAAAGGTATAGATACTGCTAAATATACCAGAGAAAAAAGTTGCATGGAATGCTAGGCTTATATCCAGCTCACTCACCCCTAAAGGTGTCGGTATTAAAACTGGGGCGAGTGATACCACTACCAGAGATCCCTCTGCAATTAGACTTCTCCCTCCTTAAAATCCCCCGTTACTACGAGGTGTCGTTCACTACAGCTACTGCCCCCCCCCCCCCCCCCCCCACCACCACCACTACCTAACCTTCTCCCATCATTCCTTGTTAGCACCCGTGAACATTCGGATGTGTTTTTATCGTAAAGTCCCTGTTTGTGCTGCCAAACACTCCCCCATAAACTGAGTAAGAGGTTGGCATAGGCTTAGAGTGGAAAAGCAAACAATTTCATATTTAAGTAGTCATGCCCAATGGAGTTAAACATCACCTTAGGAAAAGTAAGGAGGAGGCGGGAACTATTTCTATTCAGAGGTAAAATTGGAAACTATCACCTTAGGAAAAGTAGGGAGGAGGCGGGAACTATTTCTCTTCAGAGGTAACATTGGAAACTATCACCTTAGGAAAAGTAGGGAGGAGGCGGGAACTATTTCTATTCAGAGGTAAAATTGGAAACTATCACCTTAGGAAAAGTAGGGAGGAGGCGGGAACTATTTCTCTTCAGAGGTAACATTGGAAACTATCACCTTAGGAAAAGTAGGGAGGAGGCGGGAACTATTTCTATTCAAGAGGTAAAATTGGAATCTATCACCTTAGGAAAAGTAGGGAGGAAGCGGGACTATTTCTATTGAGAGGTAAAATTGGAAACTATCACCTTAGGAAAAGTAGGGAGGAGGTGGGAACTATTTCTCTTCAGAGGTAAAATTGGAAACTATCACCTTAGGAAAAGTAGGGAGGAGGCGGGAACTATTTCTATTCAGAGGTAAAATTGGAAACTATCACCTTAGGAAAAGTAGGGAGGAGGCGGGAACTATTTCTATTCAGAGGTAAAATTGGAAACTATCACCTTAGGAAAAGTAGGGAGGAGGCGGGAACTATTCCCATTCAGAGGTAAAATTGGAAACTATCACCTTAGGAAAAGTAGGGAGGAGGCGGGAACTATTTCTATTCAGAGGTAAAATTGGAAACTATCACCTTAGGAAAAGTAGGGAGGAGGCGGGAACTATTTCTATTCAGAGGTAAAATTGGAAACTATCACCTTAGGAAAAGTAGGGAGGAGGCGGGAACTATTCCCATTCAGAGGTAAAATTGGAAACTATCACCTTAGGAAAAGTAGGGAGGAGGCGGGAACTATTTCTATTCAGAGGTAAAATTGGAAACTATCACCTTAGGAAAAGTAGGGAGGAGGCGGGAACTATTTCTATTCAGAGGTAAAATTGGAAACTATCACCTTAGGAAAAGTAGGGAGAAAGCGGGAACTATTTCTATTCAGAGGTAAAATTGGAAACTATCACCTTAGGAAAAGTAGGGTGGAGGCGGGAACCATTTCTATTCAGAGGTAAAATTGGAAACTATCACCTTAGGAAAAGTAGGGAGGAGGCGGGAACTATTTCTATTCAGAGGTAAAATTGGAGACTATCACCTCAGGAAAAGTAGGGAGGAGGCGGGAACTATTTCTATTCAGAGGTAAAATTGGAGACTATCACCTCAGGAAAAGTAGGGAGGAGGCGGGAACTATTTCTATTCAGAGGTAAAATTGGAAACTATCACCTTAAGAAAAGTATGGAGGAGGCGGGAACTATTTCTATTCAGAGGTAAAATTGGAAACTATCACCTTAGGAAAAGTAGGGAGAAAGCGGGAACTATTTCTATTCAGAGGTAAAATTGGAAACTATCACCTTAGGAAAAGTAGGGTGGAGGCGGGAACCATTTCTATTCAGAGGTAAAATTGGAAACTATCACCTTAGGAAAAGTAGGGAGGAGGCGGGAACTATTTCTATTCAGAGGTAAAATTGGAGACTATCACCTCAGGAAAAGTAGGGAGGAGGCGGGAACTATTTCTATTCAGAGGTAAAATTGGAGACTATCACCTCAGGAAAAGTAGGGAGGAGGCGGGAACTATTTCTATTCAGAGGTAAAATTGGAAACTATCACCTTAAGAAAAGTATGGAGGAGGCGGGAACTATTTCTCTTCAGAGGTAAAATTGGAAACTATCACCTTAGGAAAAGTAGGGAGAAAGCGGGAACTATTTCTATTCAGAGGTAAAATTGGAAACTATCACCTTAGGAAAAGTAGGGTGGAGGCGGGAACCATTTCTATTCAGAGGTAAAATTGGAAACTATCACCTTAGGAAAAGTAGGGAGGAGGCGGGAACTATTTCTATTCAGAGGTAAAATTGGAGACTATCACCTCAGGAAAAGTAGGGAGGAGGCGGGAACTATTTCTATTCAGAGGTAAAATTGGAGACTATCACCTCAGGAAAAGTAGGGAGGAGGCGGGAACTATTTCTATTCAGAGGTAAAATTGGAAACTATCACCTTAAGAAAAGTATGGAGGAGGCGGGAACTATTTCTATTCAGAGGTAAATTGGAAACTATCACCTTAGGAAAAGTAGGGAGGAGGCGGGAACTAGAAAAGGGAGGAGGCGGGAACTATTTCTATTCAGAGGTAAAATTGGAAACTATCACCTTAGGAAAAGTAGGGAGGAAGCGGGAACTATTTCTCTTCAGAGGTAAAATTGGAAACTATCACCTTAAGAAAAGTATGGAGGAGGCGGGAACTATTTCTATTCAGAGGTAAAATTGGAAACTATCACCTCAGGAAAAGTAGGGAGGCGGCGGGAACTATTTCTATTCAGAGGTAAAATTGGAAACTATCACCTCAGGAAAAGTAGGGAGGCGGCGGGAACTATTTCTATTCAGAGGTAAAATTGGAAACTATCACCTCAGGAAAAGTAGGGAGGAAGCGGGAACTATTTCTCTTCAGAGGTAAAATTGGAAACTATCACCTTAAGAAAAGTATGGAGGAGGCGGGAACTATTTCTCTTCAGAGGTAAAATTGGAAACTATCACCTTAAGAAAAGTATGGAGGAGGCGGGAACTATTTCTATTCAGAGGTAAAATTGGAAACTATCACCTCAGGAAAAGTAGGGAGGCGGCGGGAACTATTTCTATTCAGAGGTAAAATTGGAAACTATCACCTTAGGAAAAGTAGAGAGGAGATGGGAACTATTTCTATTCAGAGGTAAAATTGGAAACTATCACCTTAGGAAAAGTAGGGAGGAGGTGGGAACTATTTCTATTCAGAGGTAAAATTGGAAACTATCTCCTTAGGAAAAGTAGGGAGGAATTGCAAACTATCACCTTAGGAAAAGTAGGGAGGAGGCGGGAACTATTTCTATTCAGAGGTAAAATTGGAAACTATCACCTTAGGAAAAGTAGGGAGGAGGCAGGAACTATTTCTCTTCAGAGGTAAAATTGGAAACTATAGTTTTTAGTTTAAAAGGTGAGAAAAAAAATGAAAATTCCACTTTTCCAATTTCCCAAATCTATGGAACTTTGCATGGTACAATGGAGTTGAAACCAATCAAAGGGCAATGTTTGCTATTGTGACTGGCACCAGTTAATCAATGGTACTACTATAGCTAGACAGAGACCATGGCCAGGGGAAAAGTGCTCTATCCTCTGCATCGACGCTAACTGCCGAGCCAGTGGGAAAGGCAATGCCGAATCGTCGAAATATCGCACAGCAGCTACAGTCTTCAAGAACCTTGGGCTAAATAGAACCAACCAGAATTGGTGGACTGACACTGATGAAACTTGACGGAGGCCAGGTCCTCCATGGTCTGAAACTAACTATAGTCCATTTCTTTTAGTCAGGCATATTTGCACCGACTCGCAGCGGTGCCCTTTTAGCTCGGAAAAGTTTCCTGATCGCTGATTGGTTGGACAAGATAATTCTAACCAATCAGCGATCAGGAAACTTCTCCAAGCTAAAAGGGCACTGCTGCGAGTCGGTGCAAATCTGCCTCGCTAAAAGAAATGGACTATAGACTTCTCCCCCTCACAAGAGACAAAGGTCTATTAACCCACTCTGGGGATTGTTACCTATCCCATGAAACGAGCATTCGAGTATGAAAATGGATCCAGGAACGTATGAGCGGAAGGCAGTTATGGATCAGGCTGCAAAGTCTCGTTCCACGTACTGGAAGACAGTCCATAGCACAGCTGGTTGACAGAGATAAGCAATAGTAAAGTATATCCTTTTTCTGGTGAGTAGATGTGGGTGACCAGTCACACAATGGCCTACAACTAACATCCCTCTCTTACAAGCACATAGGAGGGTGGAATTGTCAGGCAGTTTAGCTTTTCGATCTTGTGAGATTAAAGCTCTGTTGATGGACCTTGATGCTTATGGAGGTGTAGACCCAAATGGTATTTTTCCTTTGTTTTTTATAAAGACAGCAGATTTCTTAGCTCCAAAGTTATCTGTTATTTTGCGCAAGTTAGCAAGAAGAGGAGCTTTTAGCACTATTTGGAGAATTGGTAATGTTACTCCTCTATGTAAATGTGTTTGTGGTAGCTCAAGTCCCACTGATTACTGCCCAATTTCCATAACTCCCATATTATCTAAAGTTTTTGAACGTCTTCTGGCAAAACGTCTTAATAGGTTTGCAGAAGGTAATCATTTACTCCCTAGTTTGCAATTTGGTTTTCGTAAAGGCCTTGGAGCATGTGATGCCCTTCTTACAATCTCCAATGCTGTACAGAAATCCCTTGATTGTGGTCGGGAAGTTCGTATGATTGGCCTTGATTTTAGTGCTGCCTTTGACCGTGTTAATCATGAGGCCCTTGTTTTCAAACTGAAACAGTTGGGAGTGGGTGGGTCGTTTCTTAGCATTATTATTGATTTTTTAAGTAATAGATCTCAAAGAGTTGTTGTTGATGGGCACCATAGTGATTATAGGAATGTGATATCCGGTGTTCCACAGGGTAGTGTTCTTGGCCCATTACTTTTCATACTATATACACATGACATGTGGTTTGGCCTAGAAAACAAGCTTGTTGCATATGCAGATGATGCTACTCTCTTTGCATCAATTCCATCCCCTGAATGTAGATCTAGGGTTGGTGAATCCCTTAATAGAGATTTAGCTAGAATTAGTGCATGGTGCAAATTATGGGGTATGAAGTTGAATCCTAACAAAACTCAAAGTATGATTGTAAGTAGGTCAAGGACAGTGGTTCCTCAACATCCGGATCTCAGTATTGATAATGTTTCTTTAAATATGTTATTTTCATTAGTAAAATAAATTTTTGAATATACTTACCCGATAATCATGTAGCTGTCAACTCTGTTGCCCGACAGAATTCTATGGAGGGATACGCCAGCTATCACAATACTAGAAGGGGGTGTTCTTACCAGCGCCACCTGTGGCCAGGTACTCAAGTACTTCTTGTTGACACCTCCTCAATTATTCCTCGGTCCCACTGGTTCTCTATGGGGAGGAAGGGAGGGTCAATTAAATCATGATTATCGGGTAAGTATATTCAAAAATTTATTTTACTAATGAAAATAACATTTTTCAATATTAAACTTACCCGATAATCATGTAGCTGATTCACACCCAGGGGGGTGGGTGAAAACCAGTGTACAAGATTAAAGGATAGCTAAGTATCCCATATTTCATATAACAGTTATCTCAAATAACAATGAAATAATAAGTACCTGGTAAGGAAGTCGAATTGAACCGTTACTCTGTCTCTTTTTTAAGTTCGACTTCCTTACTGAGCGCAGCGTTCCTCTTGGAGGCTGAATCAACCCAAAGGTGCTAAAGTATACAGGGCTGCAACCCATACTAAAGGACCTCAT
Source organism: Palaemon carinicauda (assembly GCF_036898095.1). Lineage (NCBI taxonomy): Eukaryota > Metazoa > Arthropoda > Malacostraca > Decapoda > Palaemonidae > Palaemon > Palaemon carinicauda. The sequence continues at coordinate 49,447,802 of NC_090726.1, read as the reverse complement.
CACAACCTTTAACCTCGGCGCTTCTCAAGAAAGAATTGACCACCCGCCAAATCAACAAGGATGTGGAAGGCTTCTTAGCCGACCGAACAACCCATAAAAAGTATTCAAGAGAAAGGTTAAAAAGTTATGGAATTATGGGAATGTAGTGGCTGAGCCCTCGCCTACTACTGCATTCGTTGCTACGAATGGACCCAGGGTGTAGCAGTACTCGTAAAGAGACTGGACATCTTTGAGATAGAATGATGCGAACACTGACTTGCTTCTCCAATAGGTTGCATCCATAACACTCTGCAGAGAACGGTTCTGTTTGAAGGCCACTGAAGTAGCCACAGCTCTCACTTCATGTGTCCTTACCTTCAGCAAAGCAAGGTCTTCTTCCTTCAGATGAGAATTTGCTTCTCTAATCAGAAGCCTGATGTAGTAAGAAACTGAGTTCTTAGACATTGGTAGAGAAGGCTTCTTGATAGCACACCATAAGGCTTCTGATTGTCCTCGTAATGGTTTTGACCTTCTTAAATAGTACTTAAGAGCTCTAACAGGGCAAAGTACTCTCTCTAGTTCGTTCCCCACCATGTTGGACAGGTTTGGGATCTCGAACGACTTAGGGCAAGGACGGGAAGGAAGCTCGTTTTAGCCAAAAAAAAACGAGCCGCAAGGAACATGTAGCCGTTTCAGATGTGAAACCTATGTTCCTGCTGAAGGCGTGGATCTCACTTACTCTTTTACCTGTTGCTAAGCACACGAGGAAAAGAGTTTCTAATGTGAGGTCCTTAAAAGAGGCTGATTGGAACGGTTCAAATCCTGATGACATTAGGAACCTTAGGACCACGTCTAGATTCCAGCCTGGAGTGGACAACCGACGTTCCTTTGAGGTCTCAAAAGACCTAAGGAGGTCCTGTAGATCTTTGTTGGAGGAAAGATCCAAGCCTCTGTGGCGGAAAACCGCTGCCAACATACTTCTGTAACCCTTGATCGTAGGAGCTGATAGGGATTTTACGTTCCTTAGATGTAACAGGAAGTCAGCAATCTGGGTTACAGTGGTACTGGTTGAGGAAAACTGCATTGGCCTTGCACCAGCTTCGGAAGACTTCCCATTAAGACTGATAGACTCTGAGAGTGGATGTCGTCCTTGCTCTGGCAATCGTTCTGGCTGCCTCCTTCGAAAAGCCTCTAGTTCTTGAGAGACTTTCGATAGTCTGAAGGCAGTCAGACGAAGAGCGTGGAGGTTTGGGTGTACCTTCTTTACGTGAGGTTGACGCAGAAGGTCCACTCTAGGAGGAAGAGTCCTGGGAAACGTCGACCAGCCATTGCAGTACCTCGGTGAACCCTTCTCTCGCGGGTCAGAGGGGAGCAACCAACGTCAACCGTGTCCCTTTGTGAGAGGCGAACTTCTGAAGTACCCTGTTGACAATCTTGAACGGCGGGAATGCATACAGGTTGAGATGGGACCAATCCAGCAGAAAGGCATCCACGCGAACTGCTGTTGGGTCTGGAATCGGAGAACAATACAAGAGGAGCTTCTTGGTCATCGAGGTAGCGAATAGAACTATGGTTGGCAGACCCCACAGGGCCCAAAGTCTGCTGCAAACATTCTTGTGAAGGGTCCACTCTGTGGGGAAGACCTGACCCTTACGGCTGAGGCGATCTGCCATGACATTCATATCGCCCTGAATGAGCCTCGTTACCAGCGTGAGTTTTCGATCTTTGACCAAATGAGGAGGTCCCTTGCGATCTTGAACAACTTCCTCGAATGAGTCCCTCTCTGCTTGGAGATGTAAGCCCAGGCTGTGGTGTAGTCGGAGTTCACCTCCACCACCTTGTAAGCTGGAGGGACTTGAAGTTTATCAAGGCCAGATGAACTGCCAACAACTCCTTGCAATAGATGTGAAGTGTCCTTTGCTCCTGATTCCATGTTCCCGAGCATTCCTGTCCGTCCAGTGTCGCACCCCAGCCCGTGTCCGATGCGTCCGAGAAGAGACGGTGGTCGGGGGTCTGAACAGCCAAAGGTAGACCTTCCTTGAGAAGAATGCTGTTCTTCCACCACGTTAGAGTAGACCTCATCTCTTCGGAAACAGGAACTGAGCCCGTCTCTAGCGTCATGTCCTTTATCCAGTGAGCAGCTAGATGATACTGAAGGGGGCGGAGGTGGAGTCTCCCTAACTCGATGAACAGGGCCAGCGATGAAAGTGTCCCTGTTAGACTCATCCCCTGCCTGACTAAGCATCGGTTCCTTCTCAGCATGCTCTGGATGCATTCTAGGGCTTGGAAGATCCTTGGGGCCGACGGACAAGTCCAAAAAGCTCGACTCTGAAGATCCATACCCAAGGAAACAATGGTCTGGGATGGAACGAGCTGAGACTCCTCAAAATTGACCAGGAGGCCCAGTTCCTTGGTCAGATCCATAGTCCATTTGAAAATCTCCAGACAGCGACGACTTGTGGGAGCTCTTAAAAGCCAGTCGTCTGACGGAGCCGGACACAAGATCATGATACTGCTGCACAGTCTGTAAACTGACAATCATGGGCAAGCGAGGAAGTACAGTGACAACCCGAATCTGTCTAGACTATCTGGGTCGTACAGACAACTCCTTAACGGGTTGCTGAGGTTGCCGCACTGCGTCACAACAAGTCCCTTCTGTTGGTTGTTGAACGTCTTCCCCGTGACACATTGACTCCGTAAACAAAAATCCTCTAACAAGGACTAAGCTTGGACTGCATGTCATGCAACACAGCTCAAGGTCTATGGGAGCAGGTGTGGTAACAGACGGGATTAGCGGCTGAAGTGAAACCATTACCTTCCCTGTAAGCATGTTATGCTTAAATAAAAGTCCATAAGAGGTTATGCAGCTAAAGGCTCCCTCCAAATGACAAAGTCCTCAAGGGAATATCAGAAGGAGGGAGAAAAGAACTTTCTCAACTACAGGGACCTTATCCTAGAAAAGCTAAGTTCTCTGAGTGAGGGTTCACTGGTGCAAAAGCAGCAGACTAGAAGGCAATGTTATGAAACTGCTTGACAGTCTAGTGAGTTGGCAACAACCCAAGATATGTTGAGAAGCATGCGGTAAGGTATGCAGAGCATGATGAATGCAGAGTATGCTGTATGCAGAGCATGCTGTATGTAGAGCATGTTGTATGCATAGCATGCTGAAAGCAGAGCATGCTGTATGCAGAGCATGTTGTATGCAGAGCATGCTGAATGCAGAGCATGCTGAATGCTGAGCATGTAGTAAGCAGAGCCTGCTGTAAGCAGAGCCTGCTGTAAGGAAAGCAGAGCGTGTGCATGGCGTTTAACATTTCTCAGAAATTCCATGACCAGTGCTAGAGTGCTTTATGCATGCTTGCATGGGATTTAAAAATCAACATAATGTTTACCTTACATTCATAACTCATGATTCATATTGTTGCCATGGTTAGAAAATGGAGGTAAGGTATGCTGAACAGCAGAGTCAGAACGAGCTGGAACAACAACAGTGGAAGGTGCAGAATCAGGGTGCACGGGTTGAGCTCGGTGCAGCAGCTGAGGAGACTGACTCACAGGTGGAAGAGGTTGTACCTCCACCGAGAGTTGCACCACCGGTGGAGCAGCCAGGGGAGGAGGAGGAAGAGTGGGGTAATCCTCCTGATCCCAAACCGAAGGTTGCCTTAAAGAAGGCTGAGGCTGAACAACACTGGGAACAGCGAACACAGAAAGAGGTTCAACATCGTACGCCTGGCAGATGGTGCTGCGACTGGGTGCAGCGAGTGCAGGCGGGTTGAGCACAGGCTGAAAGGGTGCAGGGGAGGTGCAACACTCTCAGCCCGACACTCACACAACAGGTCCGAAAGCTGTGCTTGCATGGACTGTAGTAGAGTCTACAACATCGTACGCCTGGCAGATGGAGCTGCGACTGGGTGCAGCGAGTGCAGGCGGGTTGAGCACAGGCTGAACGGGTGCAGGGGAGGTGCAACACTCTCAGCCCGACACTCACACAACAGGTCCGAAAGCTGTGCTTGCATGGACTGTAGTAGAGTCTACAACATCGTACGCCTGGCAGATGGTGCTGCGACTGGGTGCAGCGAGTGCAGGCGGGTGCAGCACAGGCTGAACGGGTGCAGCCGGTTGGTGCACCACCGGTGCAGGCGGGTGCAGCACAGGCTGAACGGGTGCAGGCGGTTGGTGCACCACCGGTGCAGGAGGAGGAGGAGGTGCAACACTCTCAGCACGACACTCACGCATCAGGTCCGAAAGCTGTGCTTGCATGGACTGTAGTAGAGTCCACAACATCGTACGCCTGGCAGGTGGTACTGCGATCAGGCGGAGCGAGCATAGGGGGGGGGGGAGTGTAGGCGCACTCTCAGCCCGACAAACTGATGACTGAGGAGAGACAGAGCTAACCCAATGACTGCATCCGGGTTGTTGAACTTTACTTCGTACGTCTGGCATAGGTCTGGACTTTACGTTTAAGAGGTCTTGAGACCTGAGACCAGCGTAACTCTGCCTTATTTTCTCCTCTAAATCTCTTCTGCAGACGAGCAAAATAAGGGCTCAATCGTCTGCGGGTGGGAGTGACGGTCTCGGTAAGACACGCCCACAACCACCGAGGATACTTCTGTGCGCCGATCAAGGCCTGCCGAACCCTTATGCCCTTCGACATTGCTTCTCCCCTGGGCTTGGGAGCTTGCAAGAGGTCCCGGACTGGGAGGACGACTGGCGCGCACAAAAGTACCCTCACGCATAACACTGACATACTTTGCACTAATCACTTATCACTTTGATTTCTGTTTGCACTTATTTCACTGAACTCGAAACTTTAAGTGGTTTGTACCTGAAACACGCAATTCTATCCTTCTCAAAAGTTAGTAATTGCGAAAACAGAATTACAATGTAACAGAAAAATCTAATGAAAGAAAATTCAGTGGCTGGAAAGAGACTAAACACTAGATCACTCTAGAAACGTTTAGTTTCTTCCCCTAAAGAGACTAGGGATAAGAGCAAAACGATAACGACGTTACTCGTACGCCTGGCAGGCTTGAGGGAAACGTTTATCCTCTTTCTCCCTCCGTCTCTATCTCTCTCTCTCTCTCTCTCTCTCTTGACTTAGAACCTGAGAGAAGAGCCCAATCATATATATCGTTAAAACATATTATTGTTAAAGGAAAAAACTGAAATATTTCCCAAAAAGAAAAGTTCCTTATTAGGATCAAAACCATTAAGTTAAGAAAGAATGAACAAAACGCTAGAAACGGTTACTCTTTACTGCAATGTGAAACCGTGAACATTCTTTCTCTATCGTAACGATAGAGTGCAAGTTGAAACGTTCTGAACGTCAACAACTGCCGAGACAAACAAAACGTTAGTTCAACTTTGAAAAAAAACGAGACTATCAAAGAAATTCTTTCAAAGACCTTAAAATAGCATAATATGTTAACAGGTAAAACCGAAATGACGGGCTCACGATAATTAACTTCGGTACCAAGAAAAGACCGCCTACTATTAGGAAGGTCGAATATAAACAAATATAAAAATTAATTTTAATAAGTTTATAATAAAAGGAAGTTAATCGAAGAGGCCTATAAGAGGCGGAGAGATATAAAATAAATCTATAACTTTTGTTAAGCAAAATTAAGAAAGAGAGTCTATACTCTCTTAGACACCAACACTTCCGTCTAAGGGAAGGGTCGGCCATTGAAAGGTGAACGAGAGTTCATACTCTCTTCGTCACCATAATTAATCAAATTAATTCCAAAAGCTAACTAAGCTAATATAGAAGTTTCCAGTAAAGCGACAGCCGAAATCAAAGAGAAATACTTCACCAAAGTCGTGAAAATACTCCAAGAACATAAGCGTATCCCAGAACGTCTTGTCAGAAGCACGACAGAGGAATAATTGAGGAGGTGTCAACAAGAAGTACTTGAGTACCTGGCCACAGGTGGCGCTGGTAAGAACACCCCCTTCTAGTATTGTGATAGCTGGCGTATCCCTCCATAGAATTCTGTCGGGCAACAGAGTTGACAGCTACATGATTATCGGGTAAGTTTAATATTGAAAAATGTATGACTCTTTCAAAATTTTAGGTGTGATTCTCGACAGTAAATTTACTTTTGAGAAACATATAAGGTCTGTGTCTTCTTCAATTTCACAAAAAATAGGCTTATTGAGAAAGTCTTTCAAGATTTTCGGTGATCAATATATTCTGAAGAAGTGTTTTAATTCTTTCATTCTACCTTGTTTTGAGTATTGTTCTCCTGTCTGGTCTTCAGCTGCTGATTCTCATCTTAATTTGTTGGACAGAAACTTACGGTCTATTAAATTTCTTATTCCTGATCTAGATATTAATCTCTGGCACCGTCGTTCAATTAGTTCATTATGTATGTTGCATAAGATTTTTCACAACTCTGACCATCCTTTACATTCAGATCTCCCTGGACAATTCTATCCTGTTCGTAATACTAGGCAGGCAGTTAATTCTAATAGCCAGGCCTTCTCCATCATGAGGCTCAATACTACGCAGTGCTCTAGAAGTTTTATTCCAGCTGTGACCAAGTTGTGGAATGATCTTCCTAATCGGGTGGTTGAATCAGTAGAACTTCAAAAGTTCAAAGTTGGAGCAAATGCTTTTTTTGTCGACCAGGCGGACATAGTCTTTTTATAGTTTATTTATGACATATTTGTTTTTGATGTTGTTGATAGTTTATTATATGACATGTCTGTTTTGACGTTGTTTCTTATTTTAGAATGATTTATTGTTAATTTGTTCTCTTCATTTATTTATTTCCTTATTTCCTTTCCTCACTGGGCTATTTTTCCCTGTTGGAGCCCCTGGGCTTATAGCATCTTGCTTTTCCAACTAGGGTTGCAGCTTGGATAGTAATTTATAATAATAATAATAATAATATTTTCCCTTTGTGCATTTAGGTGCAAAGGTCAGAAAAGGACGAAGACAGTCCTCCAGGTACTGAAAGGAAAGTGAGGGATGATGAAATTAATCCTCTTGGCCTGAACCAGTAATTGGTTCCATGAGGGACTGTTCCCTGCTAACAGTACAACAGTCACGACAGTCGTTCTGCTGTTTGGTCAAGGAAAACCGCTTACTTGCAACTGGTAAAAAAAAGTGGTTACTGTCATATGAGGCTCACTTTCTGGTGACTGATACTAAAATTACAGGTCGACAAGCAAGCTCAGTAGTGGCGAGTGAGGTAGCAATCTAATCCCTTTATGTCTACCATACAGCGCTGGTAATCAGTTCAAGTATAACTGCTTACCTGAGAAAGGTTAAAAAAGCGGACGCTGTTACACCAGGCTCTCGATCGCTAACTCTATACTGTATCAGGTTCAGGTGGTGACTTGGCCTATGCCTATATCAGCCTACTGTACGGTGCTGGAGATAGATCCAAGTAGGACCGTTCACCAGCAACTAATGGAAAACCAATGGGCAGTCACATCAAGCTAACACTCAGCTAAAGGCCTCCTAGGTACGGATTAACAAAAAGATTCATAATGCACAGATGGGCACTCTAAGATTAAGGAACTATCATACCATGCCATGATAGGAACTGGAAAGGTGGGTGCATATGGGGGACCCTTCTACTGGCCTACGATGTTAGTTTTCAGTTCCGGTAGAAATACTCACAGTGGTAACTAACAAGGGATCACACTCGGCGCCTGATTAATCACAAAAGTACTATTCAGCGGGTCAGTTCCATCACTCCTTCCCAATCAAAGGAGAAGAAACGATTGCTTTTAAGATCCAAAGAACTTTTTTGAAAGGCCATCCCACAATACTATTCTTTTCATCATCGTCTTCTTCACAGGAGGAAATGACCAATGAGGAAAATTGTAAGAGATAGAAAAAGACCAAACTTCCCTCACTATTCTTTCCCATCTAATATTCCTTACTGCCACGAGAAGTAATAGTTTCAGTGGTGGAAAATTACAGCAATTCTGTAGAGAACTAATTCCTCTGCACTATGCTGGGAGATAAGAAACGAAGTGAGTGCTGAGAGACGATCACTGATGTTGGTACCACTACAGGGGTCACCATACTGGGGCACACTAGCGGCTTTAGGTGTACCAGTTAAATAGAAATGATGTTCACTATTGAACACACAGGTAAAGGCAACACTTAGTTTGAACTGGTAAAACTCCCTCCAAGAAAAAGCATACTACTACAGCATGAATTGAGTTATGCCTCAAGTGTACTGTATCTTCTTCCAAAAGAGTAAAGAGTGAACGACACTTTCAGAGCGCACAGTCTGCCGTTCATTAAAAGTACTAAAAACATGAGGGTTCATAAATGAACCATTACCATACGTCTTATATTTCAGTGTTCTTCTACTTTCGTAAGCAAGAAGGCCACAAAAAATAAAAACTCATAACCAATTAACCTAAGAATAAGATCTATAAGTGGAAGAGGGAAACAAAAGTATATCTATACTGGTTGCGACAGAAGACAAAACAGGATAGTCTGTCCTTAACCAACTACTAATAAACGATTCAAGGGACATTTAAGCTCTTGATGAAGTCATTTCCTGTGAAAAGTTTGTCAGAACAAATTGATATTTACAAACGTAGAAATAAAAAACAATCATTATTCACAACAACAAAATAGCTAACCTTCTTTATGCAAAGGCCTTTTTGAAGGTGGTTTTTAAGACGTGTTTCTGAAGAGCATCGCAGCCCACAGTGTTGACATCTGTGAGAAACCTGGCAGATGTTCTTCTCTTTGTGACATTTAAATCTGTCTTCACTTGCAAACATCTGCAAGCAGTCAGTGCAACGATGATATCCTTCTGGTACCTGTTGAGAAAAATAAAAAATGGATTACTTAAGTTCCCTATAGAATCCCAGTAGCGAGTTAAAATTTGCAGTGCACATTATGTGATACGTTTGACACAGGACTCCCCGACACACCACGCTCCAAAGACCTGTCACAACCTTTGTACATGACTAGTTTAAATGTTTAAAGGCCGCTCATGAATGGCAGCGGCAAGGGACAGTGACATTGCCCTATCAAGCAGGACAATACCCTCAAGACTGACCATATATTATATCATCAGCGCCCAAGTCCCCTCTCCACCCAAGCTAGGATCAGGGAGGGCCAGGCAATGGCTGCTGATGACGCAACAGATAGACCTGTAGGCTCCCCCAAACCCCCAAACCTCAGCTCACAAGGATGGTAAGGTTGCAGACACTAATGACACTAACGAGACTGAGCGGAACTCGAACCCCTGACCAGGCAGAGACGTTACCAATCAGGCATAACTACAAAGAGGAGCTGGGAGGTGTGCCATGAATTCCTGTGTCCAACCATACATTATAAATAAAATCATAGGTTCCTTCTAGCTTCACTTTGGCCCGGCATACATTATTTTCTGTGTTTCACTTCCAATAAGTTCTTTTTAGTCTTCCTAATTCGCAATTCACGTTTTTCTTGCTACAATTTTCCCCTTTTATTCAAGAACATATCTTTCAGACAAGACTAAAAGTTTGATTTCATAATCTTGTTAAATCAATTTATAATAATCAAAATAAAAAGTCATAATATTGTATGCCAAAGCCTTCTCTTCATATTCAAATATATTTCCAGTGCAATTATTCATATCAATTATCTTTAAAGAAAAAAAATAAAGTTTTCAATCTGTCTAAATACCATGAGCCCATAAGACACAATTTGGAGTGACTGTTTTTGTTATTTCTTATGCTAATACAGTAACCCCTTTAGTCAGAAGAAATGTGAGATCGCCCTCCAAGATTCTCTTTTCATATTCTGTTCTTGCTGATCTCGAACTAACTATCCATTTTTTATTTTCAAAATACTACCACAGAGATTTTTCCACCAGGCAGTGCATGATTTAGGGTTATCATGCAAAGGATACTGATTTATTACAGAGATAATATCCATACAGTAACAGCTGAACTTGGTTGAGTCCCTTATCAGGCTGGAAGGAACGTAGAGAGGAGACATCCCCTTTTTTGTTTCATTTGTTTGATGTCGGCTAACCCCCAAAATTGGGGGAAGTGCCTTGGTATATGTATGTATGTATTAGCTTTTCTAACCATACCACAAAAGGTTGGTTTCTACAAGAAACAAATGACAGAGCCCTTCATTGGACACACGTGTGGTGCGATAAGACATGAATGAACTAGGTCATAGTTTACATTAATCTTGCATAAGCTACAGAAGTTTTGTTTACAGTAATCGCTGGAATCAAGTTAATTATATTAGTGGAGTTTATACCAATAATGGCTGAGAACAGTCTTCAGTAACTTGGGTAGGATCAATACAAATTGTCTTACTGGAAACTAACCTTTTGGGATCAGTTAACCCTTTTACCCCCAATGAACATACTGGTATGTTTCACAAAACTCATCCCTTTACCCCCATAGACGTACGTACTGCTGTTTACATTTTTTGCATATTTTTGATAACTTTATGAGAAACTTCAGGCATTTTCCAAAAGAATGAGACCAACCTGACCTCTCTCTAAAGAACATTAAGGGTGTTAGAGCAATTAGAAAAAAAAATATATTGCAAAATGTGCTTGAAAAAGAAAATACCTGGGGGTTAAGGGTTGGAAAGTTCCAAATAACTCTGGGGTAAAAGGGTTGAGAGTCTAATAGTTGACTATTTCTTTAGAAAGACTAGTAAATTTCACCAGAAATTTTCAGTAAAATCTCAAGGTAAAAGAAAATGGATGGCTGGTATGAGAATCAACAAGGACAACTTACATAAACATTTTCTGAAAAGTATTCTTCCCTCATCATTCAATTTAAATTCTCATTATTAAATCAATAATTAAAATGTTCCCCAAAAACTAACTGAAGCTTCAATGCATCCACAAACCTCTTTTGTAGACAGCCCTCTACAATTTCCTTTCTTCATATGGTAATAGAGGGATATTTTGCTCTTGTAAGCCTTATCACAATACGGACAAACTTCATTCCGGCCTTCGTTGTGAGTTAGCCTGTGGGTCTTCATGTTATGTATGAAACTGAAGGACTTTCCACATATATCACAGGGATAGGGCTTTTCTCCTGTGTGCACCACCTGAAAGAAAGACAAGAAATGAATAACCAAGCTATGCTTCTAAATAAAAATCCTCAAATAATGTTATTACTCAGGTGCCATATATGGATGGGATCACGGTGAGGTGTAAATGAAGATAGTTTGGACATTTAACTGGGCTCCCCAGGTACGAGAAGAGTTGGAAGACCTAGGCCCCCATGGCTGAGTACTATGAAGCGTGAAGGAGATGATGAATGGGGAAGTATTGAATTGAAAGCACAAGATAGAGACGACTGGCTAAATCTAATCGTCAATAGGTGTAGGAGGAGAAGTTGATTATGAATGTTATCTTAGTAAACTTGAAGTTAAGATCAATCTTGTTAAGAAGCATTTTACCCATATTAAGCTTCAAGCACGAAACTGTACAAAACAAAACTCAGAATCATAAGACAAAGTCAAAATTCAAGAAAGTATTGTACAGGCCCATTAGCTAAAGTAAAAACATCACAATATTATAATACCAAATATGAAGCTAAAATTAATTTTGCCAAGAGGCACTCTACCCATAATAAGCGTCACTAAATAAGAAATAGAAACATAAGGATCAAATATAAAAATAAAATGTCTGACTGATGTCTAAGATACTACAGGAATGAAATGAGTATTATATTAAGAAAAAGTGATAAGAAAATGTTACTGGTTATCATACATTCATTCACATACAACTACATTTTAAAATAGATGTTTAATAAAGACAAACATTTACTTACCAAATGATCTCTAAGATTCGACCGGCAATTGAAGGTTTTCCCGCAATAATCGCACTCGAATCCTTTCTTACCGGACCCGACATTAAGGTCCGGCGTGGGATGCGCGGTGCGTCTGTGTTCCTTGAGTGCTTCCAGGTTAGCCAAATCCTCGCCACACGTTGCGCATCGGACTCCCTCGGCTGTTTTGAGAATCAAGCGTGAATTCTTTAGTGATAAATTTTGCATAAAATGAATAAAAATATTACTATTAAACAGGTTAGTTGAAACAGAATATTCAGAATATTCTAGCGTACGGTATTCCCTAAACAGGTTAGTTGAAACAGAATATTCAGAATATTCTCTGGAAGTGATTAAATATTTCTCATCTTTCTTCATGTCAGAACCAAATTATTAGCCTGATAATCTTTATTTCAATAGTTTTTTCCAATTTTTTAGTTTCTAAATTTGTATTAGTGTCCATCCAATTTTTTATTTTCTTTACTTTGAGTATTTTTCCCTTTTCATGGTTTGCTACACATACTGATTCAGTCACCAAAGCTAAACTACTTTCTACAACACATGACAATTGAAGCCACTCATAGTACTTGCATAATTATGGTCTTACTAAACTTTAAATATTCTTAATATATAAAACAATGTCACTGAGATGACTAACTTACAAGAATCGGCAGAACTTCAAAAGTATAAACTTACAGCAAATGTTTTTATGTTGAACAGGCTGACATGATGTCTTTTTATAGTTTATATATGACATATCTGTATTGATGTTGTTACTGTTTATAAAATATTTTTTCTATTGTTAATTATTTCTCATATAATTTACTTCCTTATTTCTTTCCCTCACTGGGCTATTTTTCCCTGTTGGAGCCCTTGCGCTTATAGCTTCTTGCTTTTCCAACTAGGGTTATAGCTTAGCTAATAATAATAATAATAATAATAATAATAATAATAATAATAATAATAATCTTGAAGTCACCAATACCTTAGCATTCACAATACTGTAAAACCCTGGCATTTTTTTTAGCTAAAATGCAATGACCTTGAAACTTTACAATAATTTTCTCAATGTAACAGTTACAACATTTATTTAGAACCAAATCTATATTAATTAGGTGCATACTGCTGTCATATCTCTATTTTTCCTGGTAAGTAGACATAAATAAAGAGCTTCTTCAGGTCTTTACTGAAGACTACCACAAATACAATGTAAATATCAATATAGCTTTCTCATCACTTATAGGTGTATTACTACATACATTAGCAGACTGCTTTAAAAGTACTATATTTCTTTAGTAAATAAATGTAAAACACTTACTACTTTTATTAGGATTACAGGTTCCCTGATACTTGACGATATGTCGAGTCAACTCGGACTTTGATACAAACTCCACGTTACAGGTCTCGCACTTGTTTGACCTCTCTGCAGATCCTCTGTAACACCAAAGAGAACAAAAATCAGTTGTAGTCCCAATTAAAATATGTCCATCACAAGGCAATTATGAGAGTAGGTATGCATGGATACAAGCCGACCTTTTAAAGTTATTCATAAACTTATTTAAACGTCCTTTTACTACATCTGGTCTTACTCACCAAGGGTTGTGGGAAACGGATGCTGGCTAACCCTTACATACCTTAGAGAACCATAATTTTAGATGCAATATAGTCTTTGCTTTGGGAGCTATCTTCAGTTTGTTATCATATCCCCTTAGGGATTTCTCCTATTAGCTGAACAGTCTATTAATAACTAATAATAACTAAAGTTATCGTTGCCAAAAAGTCACTACTGCTCGATGTAAAACAAACTTAAATATTGGAGAATGGAATCTGGAAAGAAGATGCCACAGTATTCAGTGCAAAGATAAATTGCTCCTCAACACCGTTGTGCTTGGACCTGTGGTGGCTGCTTAACCCTTTTACTCCCAATGGACTTACTGGTACGTTTCACAAAACACACCCCTTTACCCCCATGGACGTACTGGTACGTCCTTGCAAAAAACTGCTATAGACATTTTTTTTTGCAAATTTTTGATAACTTTATGAGAAACTTCGGGCATTTTCCAAAAGAATGAGACCAACCTGACCACTCTATGATGAAAATTTAGGCTGTTAGAGCAATTTAAAAAATATATATTGCAAAATGTGCTTGAAAAAAAAAAACTCCTGGGGGTTAAGGGTTGGAAAGTTCCAAATAGCCTGGGGGTAAAAGGGTTAAGAATGTATCTCATCTCCAGTAACGTGTAGATGCAAGTCTCAAATGAACGGGAGTACAACTGCCACTTCTTCATTCTTCTCTACCACCCTGGTGGACCAAGCAGTCAAGAAGTTAAGTGCTAGATCAGATCTGATGCTGATAAGTTACACTTCAGAGCTCCATTCTTTAGGTTTAATGAGGGAGGGGATGATGGATCTTATACCAACCTATTGATTATCATCATTATCATCTCCTCATACGCCTATTGACCCAAAAGGGCCTCGATAGATTTTGCCAGTCGTCTCTATCTTGAGTTTTTATATCAATACTTCTCCCTTTATCATCAACTTCACGCTTCATAGTCCTCAGCCATGTAGACCTGGGTCTTCCAACTCTTCTAGTGCCTTGTGGGGCCCAGTTGAAAGTTTAGTGAACTAATTTCTCTTTTCATTATCATAGAAAGAAATGTTATTTTCATTAGTAAAATAAATTTTTGAATATACTTACCCGATGATCATGTAGCTGTCAACTCTGTTGCCCGACAGAAATCTACGGTCGGGATACGCCAGCGATCGCTATACAGGTGGGGGTGTACACAACAGCGCCATCTGTGAGTAGGTACTCAAGTACTTCTTGTCAACAAGAACTCAATTTTCTCCTCGGTCCACTGGTTCTCTATGGGGAGGAAGGGCGGGTCCTTAAATTCATGATCATCGGGTAAGTATATTCAAAAATTTATTTTACTAATGAAAATAACATTTTTCAATATTAATCTTACCCGATGATCATGTAGCTGATTCACACCCAGGGTGGTGGGTGGAGACCAGCATACATGTTAACAAAGAAGCTAAGTATCCCGTATCTTATTTTAGCCGTTATTCAAAATAACAAACATAAAATAAATAAGTACCTGGTAAGGAAGTCGACTTGAACCATTACTCTGCCTTTTTAAGTACGTCTTCCTTACTGAGCCTAGCGATCCTCTTAGGATGCTGAGCGACTCCTAGGTGCTGAAGTATTAAGGGCTGCAACCCATACTAAAGGACCTCATCACAACCTCTAATCTAGGCGCTTCTCAAGAAAGAATTTGACCACCCGCCAAATCAACCAGGATGCGGAAGGCTTCTTAGCCTTCCGGACAACCCAGAAATATTTCAAGAGAAAGATTAAAAAGGTTCTGGAATTAGGGAATTGTAGTGGTGGAGCCCCCACCACTACTGCACTCGTTGCTACGAATGATCCCAGAGTGTAAAGAGACTGGACATTCTTAAGATAAAAGACGCGAACACTGATTAGCTTTTCCAAAAGGTTGCGTCGAAAATATTTTGCAGAGATCTATTTTATTAAAAGGTCACGGAAGTTGTGATAGCTCTAACTTCGTGTGTCCTTACCTTCAGCCAAGCTTGGTCTTCCTCATTCAGAAGGGAATGAGCTTCTCGTATTAACAGTCTGAAAATAATAGGATAAAGAATTCTCTGACATAGGCAAAGATGAATTCTTAACTGAACACCATAAAGCTTCAGACGGGCCTCGTAAAGGTTTTTAAAATAGAACTTAAGAGCTCTACAGGACATAATACTCTTTCTAGTTCATTTCCAACCATATCGATAAGTTTGGAATAACGAACGATATTGGTCAAGGCCGAGAAGGCAGCTCGTGTTTGGCTAGAAAACCAAGATGTAGAACATGTAGCCGTTTCGGATGAAAATCCGATGTTCTTGCTGAAGGCATGAATCTCACTGACTCTTTTAGCTGGTAAAGCATATCAGGAAAAGAGTCTTAAAGGTGAGATCTTTCAGGGAGGCTGATTGAAGTGGTTCGAACCTGTCTAACATAAGGAATCTTAGAACCACGTCTAAATTCCAACCAGGTGTAACCAAACGACGCTCCTTCGTGGTCTCAAAAGACTTAAGGAGGTCCTGTAGATCTTTATTGTTAAAAAGATCTAAGCCTCTGTGACGGAAGACTGATGCCAACATGCTTCTGTAACCCTTGAAAGTGGGAGCTGACAGAGATCGCTCTTTTCTCAGATATAAGAGGAAGTCAGCTATTTGAGTTACAGAGGTACTGGTCGAGGATACGGATACTGACTTGCACCAGTTTAGGAAGATTCCCCACTTCGATTGGTAGACTCTAAGGGTGGATGTTCTCCTTGCTCTAACAATCGCTCTGGTTGCCTCCTTCGAAAAACCTCTAGTTCTCGAGAGTCTTTCGATACTCTGAAGGCAGTGAGACGAAGAGCGTGGAGGCCTTGGAGTACCTTCTTACGCGTGGCAGACGTAGCAGGTCCACCCTTAGGGGAAGAGTTCTTGGAACGTCTACTAGCCATCGAAGTACCTCGGTAAGTTATTCTCTCGCGGGCCAGAGGGAAGCAACTAGTGTCAACTTTGTCCCAACGTGAGAGGCGAACTTCTGCAGTACCTTGTTGACAAACTAGAACGGAGGGAATGCATATAGATCTAGATGGGACTAATCTAGTAGAAAGGCATCTAAAAGAACCACTGCTGGGTCCAGGATAGGTGAGCAAAGTATTGAGAGCCTCTTGCACATCGAGGTTGCGAAGAGATCTATGGTTGGCTGGCCCCAGGTGACCCAAAGTCTCTTGCATACATCTCTGTGGAGGGTTCAATATGTTGGAATTATTGTCCCTTCCTACTGAGACAAACTGCTAAGACATTCAAGTTGCCTTGGAAGAAATTTGTTACTAGTGAAAAGTCTAGACCTGTTGAACAGGAGAGGAGGTCACTAGCGAACTCGCACCATGTCAGAGAGTAGGTCCCTCCTTGCTAGGAGATGAACATCAAAGCAGGGAGTTGTCCGTGTTGACCTCCATTACTTTGTCTTGAAGGAGAGACCTGAAGCTTTTCCAGGTCAGACTTACTGCCAGAAGCTTCTTGCAGTTAAAATGCATTGTCCTTTGACGCGAGTTCCATAATCCCGAGCATTCCCTACTGCCTAAGGTCGCACCCCAGCCTACGTCCGATGCGTCTGAGAAGAGAACGTGGTTGGGAGTCTGAACAGTCAGGGGAAGACCCTATAAAAGGTTGATAAAGTCCTTTCCTCAGGTTAGACCAGACTTATCTTCCGGAAACCGGGATCGAGACCGCTTCTAGCGTCTTGTCCTTTTCCAGTGAAGAGCTAGATGAAACCGAAGAGGACGGAGGTGTAGTCTTCCAAGTGACACCAAATGCACCACGGATGACAGTGTCCTAACCAGACTCATCCACAGCCTGACAGGGCCGTATTCCTTCTTCAGCATCTTCTGGATGGATAGCAGGGCTGGGGATTGATCTTCTTGTTCAGCCATGTCCTCATCAGAGGGTTCCTCATCCGAAACTGATGAGGAAATGGCAACGGAGTGGGCAACGTCTGACTCGCTGAATCCGTTCGCACTGGTGGATGCGTGACGGAGCCGGACACAAGATCATGGTACTGCTGCACAGTCTGTGAACTGTCAACCATGGGGAAGCGAGGATGTACAGCGACAACCCGAAACTGTCTAGACTGTCTGGGTAGTACAGACAACCCCTTATCGGGTTGCTGAGGTTGCCGCACTGCGTCACAACAAGTCACCTCTGCTGGTTGTTGAACGTCTTCCCAGTGACACACTGAACGTCCACAACCACCTCCGAGAGTAGCATAACATCAACGTGCGACTGGCAACCCACACTGGGTCGCACCGGTGGAGGAACCATCTCAACTGGTGGACGTGAGTAGGATACCTCAGCGTCAACAGGGCGTACAACCAACCGGTAGGAAGGTCGTTGGCAAGAAGGGTCTTCTCCGTAAAAAATCCTCTATCAAGGACTAAGCTTGGACTGCATGTCTTGCAACAAAGCCCAAGGTCTATGGGAGCAGGTGTGGCAACAGACGGGGTTAGCGACTGAAGCGGAACCATTTACCCTCCCTGGAAGCATGTTATGCTTAAATAAAAGTCCATAGGAAGCTAAGCAGCTTAAGGCTCCTCTCCAAATGACAGAGTCCTCAAGGGAATATCAGAAGGAGGGAGAACAGCACTTTCTCATCTACAGGAACCATATCCGAGAAAAGCTAGGTTCTCTCAGTGAGGGTTTCACTGGTGCAAAAGCAGCAGACCAGAAGGCAACGTTATGAAACTGCTTGACAGTCTGTGAACTGTCAAAAACTGAACTGTCAACCACAACAGGAGCGTGAGGACATACAGCACTGGTGTATAAGTAGCAGACCAGAAGGCAACGTCATGTAACTGTTTGACAGTCTGTGAGTTGGCAACAACCAAAGTTGTGTGGGGAAGCCTCAACTCCTGACTGACTAGTTTGCTGCTGGCGAGTGGCGGTAACCACAGTGTGTTGCGGAGGCTGACACACCGTGTCAAAACACGGCAGCTTGTGGTAGCTCACGCACGGCAACGGAGTGCTCTGTGTGTGGGAGTCATCATACATCTGGCAGGGTTGACTGTGCATGGGTGGAGGAGCTCTCACAACAAGAGTGTGAGAGCAGGAAGCCATGCCGGGCGCACAACCGTGAGAGGTGTAGGCCCACGGGTGCATCGTCAACCTTCTCCGCAGTCGGAGTGTGGGAGCTGGCAACAACAAAAGCAGAGTGCTGGTGCGTGGGAGGGGCTGCGGTGGGTTGAGGAGCATGCGGTATGGTATGCGGAGCATGCTGTAAGGTATGCGGCTCATGCTGCATGGTATGCGGAGCATGCTGTAAGGTATGCAGAGCATGCTGCATGGGCTGCGGAGAATGCCGCATAGTGCTGGAACCCGGCAGCTCTACAGAACCTTCCCACTGCTGATGCGGTAGCTCACGCATGTTAGCAGATGGTGCAGCAAGAACATGCGTCTGGCAGGGTGGACTGCGCATCGGTGGTGGAGCTCTCACAGGTGGAGGGTGGGAGCAGGCAGCCGCAGTATCTGCTGAGCACACAACCTCGGCGGGTTGTAGGTTAACAGGTGCATTGTCAACCTTCCAGCACGATACTCCTGCATGAAGGAGCAAGCTGAGACTGTATAGTCTGCAGCATGGACCACTAGGGTCTATGAAAGACAACAACAAACGGAGCTACCGTCCGTTGTGACAGCTGGTGCGGCAATAGACGGAGTTACTGCCTGTTGCGGTACCACCTTGCCTCTCTTGGGAGGTGTGCAGTTGTCGTACTGCAGCGAGTCCGAACTGACCCAGTGGCTACACCTAGGCCGTTGGACTTGCGCGGAAGGGACCGACTTGCACTTAAAAGCTGCAAGATTGGTCCATGGTTTCTGCGAGAAACCTCTTCCGCAGACGAGGAATAAATGGGCTCTCTCGTCTTTGTGTGGGTGGGGTGATCACGTCGGCAACGTGTGTAGATACACCCGAAACCACGGAGGGAAACGTTTGTTCGTCGATCAAGACCTGTGGAACCCATAAGTCCTTCGACATTACTTCTCCCCTGGGCTTGGGAGCTTGTAAGAGGTATCGGACTAGGTGAACAACTGGCACGAACAAACGAACCCTCGAACGCAACACTGTAACACTTTGCGCATATCACTTTATCACTTTTGATTTTCTGTTTGCACTTATTTCACTGAACTCGAAACTTTAAGTGGTTTGTACCTGAAACACGCAATCCTATCCTTCATTAAAAGGTAGTAATTGCGAAAACAGTATTACAATGTAACAGAAAAACATAATGAAAGATAAAGAATTCAGTGGCTGGAAAAGAGACTAAACACTAGATGAAATAAACTACGTTTAAAATCTCTCACCGCATAAAGCCTGGGAACAAGAATAAAACTCTAGAAACGTTTTACTTTCTTCCCCTATAGCGACTAGGGAGAAGAGCAAAAAAAACGAGAACAACGTTACCCGCTTGAACGAAACGTTTATCCTCCTCTCTCTCCCTCCGTCTCTATCTCTCTCTCTCTCTCTCTTGACTTAGAACCTGAGAGATGAGCCCAATTATATATCGTTAAAACATATTATTTGTTAAAGGAAAAAAACTGAAAGGTTTCCCAAAAAAAAAGTTCCTTTATTAGAATTAAAACCATTTAAGCTAAGAAAGAATGAACGAAACACTAGAATCGGTTTACTCTTACTGCAACGTGAAACCGTGAAATACTCTCTCTCTATCGTAACGATAGAGCGCAAGTTGAACGTTCTGAACGTCAACAACTGCGGAGACTAAACAAAACGTTAGTTCAACTTTGAAAACAGTACGAGACTATCAAAGAAATTCTTTCAAAAACATTAAAATTAAAATAGCATAAATTCTTAACAGGAAAAACGATATGACGGGCTCAATGTTAATTAACTTTGGTTCCAAGTAAGGACCGCCTACTATTAGGAAAGGTCGCATATAAACAAACATAAAAATTAATTTTTATAAGTTTATAATAAATGGAAAGTTAATCGAAGAGGCCTATAAATGGCGGAGAGATATAAAATAAATCTATAACTTTGTTAAGCAAAATTACCAAAAACCTAAACACACTTCCGTCTAAGGGAAGGGTGGGTCATAAAAAGTGAAAGAGAGTCTATACTCTCTTCGACACCAACACTTCCGTCTAAGGGAAGGGTCGGCCATTTAAAAGTGAAAGAGAGTCCATACTCTCTTCGTCACCATAATAAAATCTATCCAAAACGAGTTCAAGTTTTGAAATGAAGATAAAACCCCTGCATAGCGAAAGCTCAAAACTGGAATAGTGTACTTCACCAAAAAGTTGTGAAAACAAATCCAGTTAGGGACGGCGTATTAGTAGGTCTTGCCGGAGGCACGACAGGAAAAATTGAGTTCTTGTTGACAAGAAGTACTTGAGTACCTACTCACAGATGGCGCTGTTGTGTACACCCCCACCTGTATAGCGATCGCTGGCGTATCCCGACCGTAGATTTCTGTCGGGCAACAGAGTTGACAGCTACATGATCATCGGGTAAGATTAATATTGAAAATCTATTTTTCATTGACATCGCTTTCGGGGGAAGGGTATCTCTAGTTTGATAAGGTACAAGTATGCTTGTACAGCATACATCTTATCAGCCTTTCATTCCAATGAAATTCAGGTAGGGGGTTGCTGGGGAAATTGCTTTGCTTCTGCATGGATAGAGCGGTGATCAATTCCAAGAAAGAAAATGAACCGTTCAGTTTAGGTTTTAAAGGGACTTCCAACCCACCAAGCAGTGAGTCTCTATAATTAAAGGACAAAGGTTTGTGTGCCCCTTAGGAACAAATCACAAATTAAAGAATACAAAAACTTGTGTGCAGACAGTACGTTTGAAGTAGCCCTGCATCTTCTCTATCCACTTTCAGTTATCCATATGCTTTCTGAAAGGCATGTTTTTCCAGTGATATATACTGTATACTGTACAGTACTAATGCAAAATAAAACAAGAAAATTCATATGAAAGAGCAATAAAGAAAATATTTAATTTATACCAGGATCATAAACCTATTGCTGATTACATGAATTGACTGTGACCTTGACCTTTGACTTTAACCTTCCAAACTTCAATCATTTCCAGCTTTTTACATAATAGTTAATCCCTGTAAGTTTCATTAAAATTAAAACTGTGGCCAGGAAGCTGTTCACAAACAAACACACAAATTATGAACACATACAGGGGCAAAAACATAACCTCATTCCAAGTTCGTTGGCGAAGGTAATTAAAAATAACGACAATAAAAGTAACACCAAATAAATAAAGTTACTCAACACTACAGAAAAGAAATACCGAACTTACCCATGACTAATGATATGTACTTTGAGAGAAGGTTTATCAGAAAAGCCTTGACCACACAAATGACACGTATACATGCTCGCTCCAGAATGGGTCATCATGTGACGCTTCAATTCTTGCAAACCGCTGAACTCCATGTTACACACTTGGCACTGAAACTGTGCATTTTGCCCCTGGTGAACCTGAAATACAAAATTAGAATACAGTATTACATAACGGATTATGGGAATATCACTGCATGAAAGATTGGATAATGAAATAAGAAGAATTACAGGTGATACGAGTGTTACGACTGAGATGGTATGGACATGTAATGAGAATGGATGGTGAGGATTGAGTAAGGAGGGCTTGGGAGGAACCTGTTAGAGGGGGAAGATTAAGAGGCAGGCAGAGAATTAGATGGCGAGATAAAGTGAAGGATGATATGGAGAGAAGAGGTTTGGTGGAAGAGGATTATTATTATTATTATTATTATTACCTGCTAAGCTAAAACCCTAGTTGGAAAAGCAGGATGCTATAAGCCCAGGATCTCCAACAGGGAAAATAGCCCAGTGAGGAAAGGAAACAAGGAAAAATAAAATTTCTAATAAGAGTAACATTTAAATAAATATTTCCTATGTAATTATAAAAAACTAACAAGACAAGGGAAAGAGAAATAAGACAGAACAGCGTGCCCGAATGTACCCTCAAGCAAGAGAACTCTAACCCAAGACAGTGGAAGACCACGGTACTGTGGCTATGGCCCTACCCAAGACTAGAGAACCACGGTTTGATTTTGGAGTGTCCTTCTCCTAGAAGAGCTGCTGACCATAGCTAAAGCGACTCTTCTACCCTTACCAAGAGGAAAGTAGCCACTGAACAATTAAAGTTCAGTAACCCCTTGGGTAAAGAAGAATTGTTAGGTAATCTCAGTGTTGTCAGGTGTATGAGGACAGAGGAGAATAAGTAAAGAATAGGCCAGACTATTCGCTGTGTGTGTGTGTAGGCAAAAGGGAAAGTGAACTGTAACCAGAGAGAAGGATCCAATGTAGTACTGGCCCCCTGCAACCCCGGAACCACTGTTGCTATCATACAAACCCCACAAACCCAACCTAACCGAACCTACCGGACTCTCTTCTTGGGCTGAACTTAAAAAATATAAAATAACTTCATATTATGGTATGTCGGATCATAGTAAAGCACATCTTCCCCATAAGGAAAAAAGATTAGGCTAGTAATAAGAAAGATATCGCCCTGTCCCGATAAACTATATTCACCCCATGCTTCATCTCAATGAGTTAATGTAGCAACATGAAGAGTTGTTGTTTACGGTGAATCTAGACGTACAATGTTCAATAAATCAATATGGTAATGTCCTATAATCTGTTACTATCATTGTTATTATTAATATGATATTTTAATTATAAAATAAATTTTTGAATATACTTACCCGGTGAATATATATAGCTGCAACTCTGTTGCTCGACAGACAAAAAAACAGTAAAACTCGCCAGCGATCGCTATACAGGTTGCGGGTGTGCCCACCAGCGCCAACTGTCGGCCAGATACCATACTCAATGTAAACAAAGACTCAATTTCTTCTCATCCCACTGCGTCTCTATTGGGGAGGAAGGGAGGGTCATTTAACTTATATATTCACCGGGTAAGTATATTCAAAAATTTATTTTATAATTAAAATATCATTTTTAAATATTTAACTTAGCCGGTGAATATATATAGCTGATTCACACCCAGGGTGGTGGGTAGAGACCAGTTAAATATGTTTACATCGTAAAGCTAAGAGTTTTTATTTCATTTTGGAAGTTATCAATATAACAAAAACAAAATAAATAGGTACCTGGTAAGGAAGTCGACTTAGACGATTACTCTGCCTTGTAAGTACGTCTTCCTTACGGAGCCTCGCGATCCTCTTAGGATGCTGACAGACCCCTAGGAGCTGAAGTATCAAGGGCTGCAACCCATACAACAGGACCTCATCAAACCCCTAAACTGGGCGCTCTCAAGAAATGACTTTGACCACCCGCCAAATCAACCAGGATGCGAAAGGCTTCTTAGCCTTCCGGACAACCCATAAAAACATTAAAAACATTTCAAGAGACAGATTAAAAGGATATGGAATTAGGGAATTGTAGTGGTTGAGCCCTCACCCACTACTGCACTCACTGCTACGAATGGTCCCAATGTGTAGCAGTTCTCGTAAAGAGACTGGACATCCTTCAAGTAAAATGACGCGAACACTGACTTGCTTCTCCAATAGGTTGCGTCCATTATACTTTGCAGAGATCTATTTTGCTTAAAGGCCACGGAAGTTGCTACAGCTCTAACTTCGTGCGTCTTCACCTTAAGCAAAGCTCGGTCTTCCTCACTCAGATGTGAATGAGCTTCTCGTATTAACAATCTGATAAAGTATGACAAAGCATTCTTTGACATAGGCAAGGATGGTTTCTTAACTGAACACCATAAAGCTTCAGATTGGCCTCGTAAAGGTTTAGTACGCTTTAAATAGAACTTAAGAGCTCTAACAGGGCATAAGACTCTTTCTAGTTCATTGCCTACAATCTCCGATAAGCTGGGAATATCGAAAGATTTAGGCCAAGGCCGAGAAGGCAGCTAATTTTTGGCTAGAAAACCAAGTTGCAGTGAACAAGTAGCTTTTTCCGACGAAAATCCGATGTTCTTGCTGAAGGCATGAATCTCACTGACTCTTTTAGCCGAGGCTAAGCATACCAAGAAAAGAGTCTTAAGAGTGAGATCTTTCAGGGAGGCTGACTGTAAAGGCTCAAACCTGTCTGACATGAGGAATCTTAGTACCACGTCTAAATTCCACCCAGGAGTAGCCAAACGACGCTCCTTAGTGGTCTCAAAAGACTTAAGGAGCTCTTGTAGATCTTTATTGTTGGAAAGATCTAAGCCTCTATGCCGGAAGACCGATGCCAACATGCTTCTGTAGCCCTTGATAGTGGGAGCTGAAAGGGATCGTCCTTTTCTCAGGTATAAGAGAAAATCAGCTATTTGGGCTACAGAGGTACTGGTCGAGGATACAGAAACTGACTTGCACCAGTCTCGGAAGACTTCCCACTTCGATTGGTAGACTCTAATGGTAGACGATCTCCTTGCTCTAGCAATCGCACTGGCTGCCTCCTTCGAAAAGCCTCTAGCTCTCTCGAGTCTTTCGATAGTCTGAAGGCAGTCAGACGAAGAGCGTGGAGGCTTTGGTGTACCTTCTTTACGTGCGGCTGACGTAGAAGGTCTACTCTTAGAGGCAGACTTCTGGGAACGTCTACTAACCATCGAAGTACCTCGGTGAACCCTTCTCTCGCGGGCCAGAGGGGAGCAACTAACGTCAACCTTGTCCCTTCGTGAGAGGCGAACTTCTGCAGTACCTTGTTGACAATCTTGAACGGTGGGAATGCGTAGAGATCCAGATGTGACCAATCTAGGAGGAAGGCATCTATATGTATTGCTGCTGGGTCCGGGACTGGAGAGCAATAGATTGGAAGCCTCTTGGTCAGCGAGGTTGCAAAGAGATCTATGGTTGGTTGACCCCAAGTGGCCCAAAGTCTCTTGCACACATCCTTGTGGAGGGTCCATTCGGTTGGAATTACTTGCCCTTTCCGACTGAGACAATCTGCTATGACGTTCAAGTCGCCCTGGATGAACCTCGTTACTAGGGAGATGTCTCGATCTTTTGACCAGATGAGCAGGTCCCTTGCGATCTCGTACAACGTCAGTGAGTGGGTACCTCCTTGTTTGGAGATGTACGCCAAGGCCGTGGTGTTGTCCGAGTTTACTTCCACCACTTTGCCTTGAAGGAGATACTCGAAGCTTTTCAAGGCCAGATGAACTGCCAACAGCTCCTTGCAGTTGATATGCATGCTCCTCTGACTCGAGTTCCACAGACCTGAGCATTCCCGACCGTCCAGCGTCGCGCCCCAGCCCAAGTCCTATGCGTCCGAGAAGAGAACGTGGTTGGGTAATTGAATAGCCAGGGGAAGACCCTCTCGTAGGTTGATATTGTCCTTCCACCAAGTCAGACAAGACTTCATCTTTCCGGAAATCGGGATCGAGACCGCCTCTAGCGTCTTGTCCTTTTTCCAGTGGATAGCCAGATGGAATTGCAGAGGACGGAGGTGTAGTCTTCCTAGTGATACAAATTGCTCCAGGGATGACAGCGTCCCTACCAGACTCATCCACAGCCTGACTGAGCAGCGTTCTTTCTTCAGCATCTTCTGGATGGAAAACAGGGCATGATCTATTCTGGGGGCCGACGGAAAAGCCCGAAAAGCTTGACTGTGAATCTCCATCCCTAAATACAGAATAGTTTGGGATGGGACTAGCTGCAACTTTTCCAAATTGACTATGAGTCCCAATTCCTTGGTCAGATCTAGAGTCCAATTGAGATCCTTCAGACAGCGACGACTGGAAGAGGCTCTGAGAAGCCAGTCGTCCAAATAAAGGGAGGCTCGGATGTCCGATAAGTGGAGGAATTTGGCCACATTCCTCATCAGCCTCGTAAATACGAGAGGAGCTGTGCTTAGGCCAAAGCACAGGGCCCGAAACTGGTAAACCACATCTTCGAAGACGAATCTCAGAAAAGGTTGGGAGTCTGAGTGAATGGGGATGTGGAAGTAGGCGTCCCTTAGGTCTAGCGAGAACATCCAGTCTTCCTTTCTGACCGCTGCTAAGACTGACTTTGTGGTCTCCATGGAAAACTTCGTCTTTGTGACAAAGACATTCAGAGCACTGACGTCTAGCACCGGTCTCCACCCTCCTGTCTTCTTTGATACTAGGAAGAGACGGTTGTAAAACCCCGGTGATTGAAGGTCCGAGACTTTGACCACCGCTCCCTTCTCTAGCAAAAGAGACACTTCCAGTTTCAGTGCTTGTCTCTTTTCTTCCTCTCTGTACCTGGGAGAGAGATCGATGGGGGACGTCGCTAGAGGGGGTTTGCGTACAAAAGGGATCTTGTACCCCTCTCTGAGCAACTTCACAGATTGTTGATCTGCGCCTCTCTTCTCCCAGGCTTGCCAGAAGTTCTTGAGTCTGGCTCCTACTGCTGTCTGAAGTTGCGGGCAGTCAGACTCTGCCCTTAAAGGACTTGGATCCTTTCCTCTTCCCTCGCTTCCCTTCGGCACGAGCACCTCCTCTGCTGGAGGCTCTGCCACGAAAGGGCGGAATAAAGCGAGACGCTGGAGTGTCTAACCTCGGTCTAGCAGACAATGTAGGCAAAGGGGGAGCTTTGCGAGCCGAGGACGCAACTAGATCGTGGGTGTCCTTCTGAACAAAAGATAAGGCAATTTCCTTTATCAAGACTTCAGGAAACAGGCACTTGGAAAGGGGAGCAAAGAGAAGCTCGGATCTTTGGCATGGCGTCACTCCAGCAGACAGGAAAGAACATAGAGACTCTCGCTTCTTTAGGACTCCGGACGTGAAAGAGGCAGCTAGCTCGTTGGACCCATCACGGACGGCCTTGTCCATGCAGGACATAATGAGCAAAGAAACGTCCTTATCTGCAGAAGAGATCTTCCTGCTCAGGGCTCCTAGGCACCAGTATAGGAAGTTAAAGACTTCGAAAGCCCTAAAAATCCCTTTAAGAAGGTGGTCCAGGTCCGATGGTGACCAACAAATCTTCGAGCGTCTCATGGCAAGGCGGCGGGGAGAGTCTACAAGACTTGAGAAGTCGCCCTGGGCAGAGGCAGGAACTCCCAAGCCAAGAACTTCTCCCGTGGCATACCAGACGCTCGATCTAGACGAGAGTTTAGATGGAGGAAAGGCAAATGCTGTCTTTCCTAAACTCTTCTTAGTCTCTAGCCAATCTCCCAACAGCCGCAAAGCTCTCTTGGATGAACGAGAGAGAACGAGTCTAGTAAAGGCAGGTGTGGTAGCAGGCACGCCTAAGACAAACTCTGACGGCGGCGAACGAGGAGCCACAGAAACAAAGTGGTCAGGGAACAACTCCTTAAATACAGCCATGACTTTTCTAAAGTCCAATGAAGGTTGAGTTGCCTTAGGTTCGTCCAGTTCTGAAGGTTGATCCCCTTGCGGTTCAGCAACGTCCTCATCTGATAGTTCCTCATCCGAAAACTGATGAAGAAACGGCAACGGAGTGGGCAACGTTTGGCTCGCTGAGTCCGGTCGCACTGGTGCATGCGTGACGGATCCGGACGCAACGTCATGGAAACGCTGCACAGTCTGTGAACTGTCAACAACCATGGGTGCGCGAGGACGCACAGCGTCCACCCGAGACTGTTTAGACCGTCTGGGTTGTGCAGTCAACACCATACCGGGTTGCGGAGGTTGACTCACCGCGTCAAAACAAGTCACCTCTGATGGTTGTTGAACGTCCTGAACGTCAACAACCACCTCCATGCGTCGCCTAACGTCAACGTGCGGCTGGCCAACCACACTGGGTCACATCGGTGGGGGTACAACCTCAACTGGTAGACGCGAGAAAGTTACCTCAGCGTCAACAGGACGCACAACAGACCGCTTGGATGGTTGTTGGCCAGAAGGTTCAGCAGCAACCTTCTCCGCATTAAAGTCCTCCATCAAGGACGCAAGCTTGGACTGCATGTCCTGTAGCAATACCCATTTAGGGTCTATGGCAGCAGGTGCGGCAACAGACGGGGTGAGCGACTGAGGCGGTACCGCTTTGCCTCTCTTAGGCGGCGAGCAGTCATCAGATGACGGCAACGAGTCCGAACTGACCCAGTGGCTACAACCGGGACGTTGGATTTGTCCTGAAGGGACCGACTTACGCTTTAAAGGTCGTGAGACCTTGGTCCAAAGTTTCTTACGAGAAACACCTTCGGACGACGAGGTAAAAA
This sequence comes from Palaemon carinicauda, assembly GCF_036898095.1. Classification (NCBI taxonomy): domain Eukaryota; kingdom Metazoa; phylum Arthropoda; class Malacostraca; order Decapoda; family Palaemonidae; genus Palaemon; species Palaemon carinicauda. Next base: position 49,419,335 of record NC_090726.1, on the reverse strand, counting down.
CGGGCTCTCTCGTCTTACGTTGGTAGGGGCGATCTTGGGGAGATACGCCTGATACCAAAGAGGGAACGTCTGTTCGCTGATCAAGGCCTCTCGAACCCATGCGTCGTACGACATTGCTTCTCCCCTGGGCTTGGGAGCTTGCAAGAGGTCCCGGACTAGGAGGACGACAGGCACGAACAGACGAACCCTCAAGCGCAACACTGTTCACAACACTTTGAGAAACACTTGGCACTTTATCACTTCCCGCGGCACTTTGGCACTTTAGTTCCTTAACATCCGCCATGAGTTGATTGCGGTCACTTGCAAGGGACTCAACTCTCTCCCCCAAGGCATGGATAGCACGCATCATGTCAGTCATCGATGGTTCCTGAGTGCTAGGAGGGGGGTTAGGAACAACCACTACAGGGGAAGGATTAGGTTGAGGGGCATGATGAGAGGAAAAATCTACCGACCTAGAAGAACTTCTCCTTACCCTATCTCTCTCTAGTCTGCGTGTATACTTCTCAAATTCGATAAAATCGAATTCCGAAAGGCCCACGCATTCCTCACACCGATCTTCCAATTGACAGGTTTTACCCCGACAATTGGAACAAACAGTGTGATGGTCGAGAGAAGCCTTTGGAAGACGCCTATGACAGTCCCTAGCATTGCATTGTCTAAACTTGGGAACTTGTGAAAGGTCAGCCATTTTGAATTGGTCAAGGGAAAATTCCAAAAAACGATCTAAGTCATCAACAATGAATCCGATACAAAAAAAGAGTTCAAGGATTTTTTTGAAGAAAAACCCTGTACAGCGAAAGCTCATAACCAAATTAAAGTACTTCACCAAATATGATGGGAAAAACTCCAGGTTTCAACAGCGAGTAAAGTACGTCTTGTCGACACGTCGACAGAGAAGAAATTGAGTCTTTGTTTACATCGAGTATGGTATCTGGCCGACAGTTGGCGCTGGTGGGCACACCCGCAACCTGTATAGCGATCGCTGGCGAGTTTTACTGTTTTTTTGTCTGTCGAGCAACAGAGTTGCAGCTATATATATTCACCGGCTAAGTTAAATATTTAAAAACTAATATTACTGTATTATCCTTATTACTAGTTATGCTACAATCCCAGTTGGAAAAGCAGGATGCTATAAGCCCAAGGGATTCTACAGGGAAAATAACCCAGTAGAAAAAGGAAATAAGGAAATAGATAAACCATATAGTTGTAAAAGAAAAATGCTATAAACCCTAGAACTTCAGCGGGAGAAGCAGCTCTATATCAAATTTACAGGGTATAATGAATAAATTACAAAATGGAATTGAGAGATTAAAAATAATAAAAACAAGTTTGAAGTCTCTGTGACAACGATGTCCAAACTTATGGCTGATTACGTTAATTGGACATTTTGCTTGACTGTGACCGTGACCTTCCAAAATTTAATCATTTCCAGCTTTTTACAAAATAGTTAATCCCTCCAAATTTCATTACTCTACGATCAAAGTATTGGCCAGGAAGCTGTTCATAAACAAACACACACAAACTGGGAGTAAAAAATAACCTCCTTCCAGCTTCATTGGCGGAGATAAAAATGAAATCTACTCACCTGTCTTTTATGTGACACCAAGAGGTACTGGTACTTGAATGCCTCGTTACATCTGTTGCATTGAAAGACACCCGGATGGTCCAGCAAAATATCACTGGGAATATCGCTGCCGTCGTTACTCCCCTCGTCGTCGTTCTCCTGGCTTTCCTGGTATCCGTCCGCCGAGTCGTCCTGGCCACCTCCGTCGTTCTCCAGGAAGTGCGAGGTATTTGGAAGACTTAACAGGAAGTGTTCAGCTGGAAACACAGGATTCTCACTCTTCTGATCCTCCTCCAACACCGTTGTTAGCAAGTCCAACGGGTTGAATTCAACGGCTTCCTCCACGTGATTATAAGAGGAAGATGGCTTTTCATCCGAGTTCCCACCTTCTGCGTCGTTCCCATTTTCGACAGGACTCGAATGTTTTTCACTGGGAGGCAATCCGCCACCATTATTCACGTTTGGTTGAATGACCATACTAACCGTATTTGTGTCCTGTCTTACATTAACCGGTTTGGTAATAACCATATTGGTATTTGTAACTCCCGCGGCACTGACGGGATTCATCTCTTGCCTCGTATTTGTGTTTTCGCCAGAACTAACTACACTAACTAGCGGGATATGCAAATTTTCAGGCATGTGATTTATCTTAAACAACTTCCCATCAACTATGAAGTTTAACTTATCGTTGCCACCACTTTCAGTTCTCACTTCATCTGTGCCATTCTGCAATCCTTTCAAACTACCTTGCAATACGCTTCTGTTGATATTATTAATTTCCGTTTTACTAACACCGTTATGGAGCAACTGCTCTTCGGTTTTATGTTCGCCACCGTTCACCAGAGTCGTTGGTTTGCACTTGTTGATCTTAGAGTTATCAGGGTCGTGATCTAACAAATGTTGCACGGTTGAGACAGTTCCTTGAATTTTCTTACCACATTCACCACATGTATATACCTGTAAAAATAACACAGGATAAGTACTGTACATACATACATACATATACCATGGCACTTCCCCCAATTTTGGGGGGTAGCCGACATCAACAAAGAAACAAAAACAAAAGGGGACCTCTACTCTCTACGTTCCTCTCAGGATAAGTAACCTAGATAAATAACCTTCATAAATTGAACATAGAAACTGGGTCATAAGAAAATGTGTTAAATTTCTTTACTGTTTAAACTACACTTTGCAATGACCTCACTTGTTGAACATAGAAACTGGGTCATAACAAAATGTGTTAAATTTCTTTGCTGTTTAAACTAAACTTTGCAATGACCTTACTTGGAAAACTACCAATAATCAAATCAAGTGAAAATAACACACGATAAATAACCTTAATAAGCTGAACATAGAAACTGGGTCATAACAAAATGTGTTAAATTTCTTTAAGTTTAAACTATACTTTGCAATGACCTCATTTAGAAATACTACATATAATCAAATCAAGTGAAAATAACACAGGATAAGTAACCTTCATTAAGTTGAACATAGAAACTGGGTCATAACAAAATGTGTTAAATTTCTTTACTGTTTAAACTACTTTGCAATGACCTCACTTGGAAATACTACCAATAATCAAATCAAGTGAAAATAACACAGGATAAGTAACCTTCATTAAGTTAAACATAGAAACAGTATTTATGACAAATCAAGTGAAAATAACACAGGATAAGTAACCTTCATTAAGTTGAACATAGAAACTGTATTTATAAATATATTATAGTTAAGTCTACAGTATATGGCAAACTCCTTTTTATATCGCAGGTTTCTGAGGTCAGACGAGTTTTATATTTTTCATTATGATTATCTTTTATAAATTAGTAATTTCTCGGATTGTAACAGTTAGAATTTATATAGATCATAAAAAAATATTTTGATGAAGGAAAACTCTATGTTTTGGGCTTATTAAAGTTTAAGTTTATATAGATATAGTAATAAAAAAAAATGAAAATTTAATTATAATGAAAAAAACTTAACTAGATTTCTGTAGTTTTTCAGAGTTCTCTTGCTTGAGGGTACACTCGAACACGCTATTCTATCTTATTTCTCTTTCTTTTGTTTTTGTTTTTATAGTTTATATTTGAAAGATCTATTTCAATGTGTCACTGTTCTTAAAATATTTCATTTTAATTGTTCATTACTTCTCTTGTTGTTTATTTCCTTTCCTCCCTGGGTTATTTTTCCCTATTGGAGCCCCTGGGGTTATAGCATCCTGCTTTTCTAACTAGGGTTGTAGCTTATAAAAATAAAATATTTTAACCCTTTTACCCCCAGGCTATTTGGAACTTTCAAACACTTGACCCCCAGGCATTTTTTTTTTTATTCAAGCACATTTCGCAATATATATTTTACAAATCGCTCTAACAGCCTTAATTTTCGTCATAGAGAGGTCAGGTTGGTCTCATTCTTTTGGAAAATCCCTGAAATTTTTCATAAAGTTATAAAAAATATGAAAAAAAAAAAAAATGTAAATAGCAGTTTTTTGCAAGGACGTACCAGTACGTCCATGGGGGTAAAGGGATGAGTTTTGTGAAATGTACCAGTACGTCCATTGGGGGTTAAAGAGTTAAGATCATTAACAGTATTAAATTAGATCCTTCATACATAAACTATAAAAACTTCATAAAAACAAGAGGAAGAGAAACAAGTTAGAAATAGCGTGCTAGGGTGTACGCTCAAGCAAGCTTCCAAATAGTCCAACTACATAAAAGCAACTAAAACAAATACCTTTGTGCGCTGGATATCGTCACCCCGTAGCACCAGACTCACTTCGCGATAAAATGCCAAATGTCGTTTTTCCATGTGCAGAGGAAGGTCCATAATCTAAGGATGTGAAAAGGTGTCAATATTATTATTATTATTATTACTAGCCAAGCTACAACCCTAGTTGGAAAAGCAAGATGCTATAAGCCCAAGGGCTCCAACGGGGAAAAATAGCCCAGTGAGGAAAGGAAATAAGGAAATAAATAAATGATGAGAATAAATTAACATCATACCATTCTAAAAACAGAACAGCGTCAAAACAGATATGTCCTATATAAACTATTAATAACTTCAAAAACAGATATGTCATATATAAACTATTAACAATGTCAAAACAGATATGTCCTATATAAACTATGAACAACTTCAAAAACAGATATATCATATATAAACAATAAAAAGACTCATGTCAGCCTGGTCAACATGAAAACATTTGCTCCAACTTTGAACTTTTGAAGTTCTACTGATTCAACTACCCTACAGTATTAGGAAGATCATTCCACAACTTGGTAACAGCTGATATTATCAGAGAAATTTTACAAAACCAGAAACAAGCCTTTTAGCACATATGAAATGTCTGGATCTAGCAGAAAAAATTATGACCCTTTTGAAAACGTATAAATCAATATTATGAACATGTATGAATCAGTAGAACTTCAAAAGTTCAAAGTTGGAGCATATGTTTTTATGTTAACCAGGCTGACATGAGTCTTTTTGTAGTTTATATAGGACATATCTGTTTTTGACGTTGATAATAGTTTATATAGGCCATATCTGTTTTGACGTTGTTACTGTTTTAGAATGGTTTATTGTTAACTTGTTCTCATCATTTATTTATTTCCTTTCCTCACTGAGCTATTTTTCCCTATTGGAGCCCTTGGGCTTATAGCATCTTGCTTTTCCAACTAGGGTTGTAGCTTGGCTAGTAATAATAATAATAATAATAATAATGATTACAGATTCAAATAAAGTAAAAATACAAATGTTTCAAGCACTTTTTGATTTTTGCCTTATCCAAGTACACCTCAAAACCAAGTTTACACTAACACTTAATGAGAAAAAAGGGAAACTATCTTGTTCAATATCAAGATTAAGATACAACATTGCGTCAGAAACTTGAGGCCTTAGAACATAAGAGCTATGGAAAGAATAATGATGTGATAAACATTACGAAACAGAAAAAGAGAAACGTGGATACGAGAGCAAACTCATTGCATATTCCATTCTCATCCTCTGTCTTTCTTCTATTTATCTTGAGCCCAACCTCCTGTGATATTTCATGCATTCTAGTAAGCAAGCATTGCAAATCCTTCTTCCTAAAGATATTCTCTTGAAATTCTTTTAACTTTATGGGATCCCTTCCGAAGCTATATCTACCTTTGGTTTCTATAACCTAAAAAAATACCCAGGAACAGATGGAAACAGGAATTTCTGAGGAAAGCACCCTGTCATGCCCTTGGTGCACGGCAAGTAATCAAACGGTCAAGTGTAGGGAGAGATGGCATCAGTGATCAGCGGGGTTATACAATCGAACTCTCCGCATCACGAATGCTCCAAGAACAAACATAGACACTAAGGGTACTCACTGCCACAAGGCAAACATATATTTCAGACTTCTGCCAATGAATATTGCCTATATTTCATTCCAGTCTACAGACAAAACATTTCTTTTTTTCATATGCTAACTGTGGATGTCATATACTGTAATAATTAACTAAAGTTCATGGAATTAGCTTTTAAATCAATGCTTCTCCAATCATTATCTCCTACTTCACGCTTCATAATCCTCATCCATGTATGCCTGGTGTTAATAAAACAGAAATTAATATCAAAAGAAGTGTATTGCAAGGTAGTTTGAAAGGATTGCAGAATGGCACAGATGAAGTAAGAACTGAATGTGGTGGCAACGATAAATCAAATTTCATAGTTGATGGGAAGTTATCTAAGATAATTCCAATGCCGGAAAATTTGAATATTCCTTTTCATATGCTGACTATAGACGGCGAAAAATGCAAATCCGGAGCTAGAATCCGGATCTGGTCTCCAAAATTTGATGGGGTCATCCATAACCTAAGATCTATCTGTGAAGAAAATTGTCAAAATCTGTCAAGTAGTTTTGATGTAATCATGTCCACAGACAGACACATAAATAAATAAATAAACCGACTCGATTTTATAACCTTGGCGGAAATAACAAAGGCTCGGTCCACCTAGGCAATGACAAGGTGAACCAGCAAAGTTCTGATGGAAGATTACCTTCTATAACCAAAGAGGGCCACAAACTCTCCACAATCTGTAATGGATATAGTGGGCATAATTGCCTCATGGTAAAGCTCTCCCTCAAAGAGATATTTACCACACAAGGAGAAGTAACGCATAGAAGTGTAGGTCACGATCAATCTCCTCTTCCCAAGATTAAAATGTCGTGTTTAACCCGGAGTAGCAGCAGAAGGAAAGCAAAAGGATGATGCCAAACCTCTTTTAAAGCAAACAGGGGAGTATTCCCTTAAAAAATCTTTAGATTACTTCATGACTGTCTTCTTTCTCTTAAACCTGTCCCACTATAAAGAAAACTGTTCCTCAACACTGAAGAGGGGAACATGCAATGTGTCTAGGGATTTTACAGCAAGGCTGACATAAATCTACCACCTCGATACTTAAACATGGACACTTTAGCATATCCCCCTTCATGGCATCAACAATGATAAAGTATCAGCACAATAAAAACATACAAGCATACAATAGTTAAAGAGTACTGTATATTGCTGCAAGGACAGTCTGAAACAAAAACACAATACAGTGCTATATCTGTCTGCAATGACCAAATCAAAACTGACTTGACTAAGACACACCATATCAATCACAACTCTCTTATCACCTCTTTAATCTTTACTATAACTGCCATTCTTATTTCATCCTTTTCCAATCTTTCATTATCTACATAAAAAACAACAAGAATTCCCTGTAATGCAATCATCCACACTCACAGATTGTTAATAAAAGTAGTTTAAATAAAAATAAAGAGCAACGGAACACTCACCTCAGTGGACGTAAAGGAACAATATGTGCAGTGGAAGTGAATGATTGGATTCTTGTCTGCTGCATGAGGACATTCTGGCAAGGGACACGCTCCACCGACGACGACAGTAAAATGCTGCTTGTGGGATTCAAATAAGTGTAACCGATAGTGTGACAGAGCTTCTTTTACCTGAAAGGGAATTATGCAGCCCAATGTAAAGAAAAGTATGAATAAACTGAATAATGAAAGACAAGAAATGAGTTCTATCAACTTGTAAAGCATGGCAAGGAAAATTGATTTAATCAGTATTTGAAAATTAATAAAATCTTGATACTCAAAATTGTCATTTTTAACCTAAAGCTAATTACCAAAACCAATCATTCATATTAACCTCATATTCAGTGTAGCTGAAGTAGTAGTGCATTACGAAGCATATGAACATTTGCACAAGAGATAATGCCACCATAATCACTTACAATGAAACAAGGCAAAATCAAGTACATAATGGAGATATTTCTGGGGTCGGAGAACAATAACATTAGGTTAGTATCAATATTTGAGCCTGGAAAACATATGACTATACACAGACTCAGTAGTAATAAACAAGTACAGTACTTCCATTCAAGTGGTTAATACACTTGGATCTGCAAGGCTCTGTGGGAACACAGCAGACAGATCTATGTACCTGTCAATAAAATGTAGGTCATAGCTCAACCCAACAAAACCACACAGCATCTGGGTAGAAACTTCCGCACTTGGGAACAATTTAGAGGCCTGTGTATTTACTCCTTCACACTCATCAGGAATCTAATTGAAAAGCTCTAATTCCCAATAAACCTAAAGTCCTACTCGCATAATACAGTAGTGCTCGAGAAAGCAGTTGAGCGTGGGTCCAATGACGGACTTTCCCCCTTTAGTCTACTGAACAATGAACAGAATACCTGGTCTTGTAGTTTGGCGACCACTATCTCATTGTTGCCTGTTTTACTGGGGCAGGTAGCACCGTGTTAACAACACTGCTGATGTGTAGAAGGACTCTACCTGTGGACACTGCCCTATTGTGTTAACAGGCTTAATGATGACCCTATTAGGAAAATTGTGGCCACGACAAGTCATACTCAATCCAGATCTTCAATCTCTTATAGCAAGCATTCACTAAAGCCTTACACTATCAGCAGAGCTACTTAAGCAAGTGCATTTTTCCTGCAGAAGAGGCTGTTGTCATTACCCTATAATGAAGTCCCCATCCACAAATCTTTACTAGATAAAATGGAGACAACTTTCATATTGGTGTCATGGAAGGAAGACCAATACAGATAAGGCCTCTTTCCCTCAGCAAGCCCACTTCTTTTTCCTCCTGATTATGCCCCATCTGGTAGTGGTCCTCTGGCCAGTCATTTCAGTGCATAAGTACTTACAACTTACCAAGGAATTTAGGAATGACCTAATCAAGAAAATCATTTATATTGAATCCATGAAAAAAAAAATCTCAAATTAAAATTTAATTTCAATGCTTACAAGGGATTCCTATGTTATTCATTAAAAACTGGAAAAGTTATTTTTAAAACTACTATACAGTTTCAGAAGAGGAGGTATGTATAACAAAAGTTTTGGTCCTTAATATTAGAGCCCATTCAAATATGGTAACTTGTAGAGATGCTGGACAGCATTTGCTATTTTTTACTAATGACTTCAAACAAACATTTGATGTGAAAAGAAATACTTGTAAAACATGTGATTAATTCCTAAAAGGGGTTTAAAGAATTCTTTATACTCCTCCCTAAAAATTTTCTACAAATCTACTTCTGGATCCTAGGGTAAAGAATTCTTCATAATCCTCCCTAAATATTTTATAAAAATCTACTTCTGGATCCTAGGTTAAAGAATTCTTCATAATCCTCCCTAAATATTTCATACAAATCTACTTCTGAATCCTAGGTTAAAGAATTCTTCATAATCCTCCCTAAATATTTCATACAAATCTACTTCTGGATCCTAAGTTAAAAAATTCTTCATAATCCTCCCTAAATATTTCATACAAATCTACTTCTGGATCCTAGGTTAAGGAATTCTTCATAATCCTCCCTAAATATTTCATACAAATCTACTTCTGGATCCTAGGTTAAAGAATTCTTCATAATCCTCCCTAAATATTTCATACAAATCTACTTCTGGATCCTAGGTTAAGGAATTCTTCATAATCCTCCCTAAATATTTCATACAAATCTACTTCTGGATCTTAGGTTAAAGAATTCTTCATATTCCTCCCTAAATATCTTATACAAATCTACTTCTGGATCCTAGGTTAAAGAATTCTTCATAATCCTCTCTAAAAAATTTCTACAATTCTATTTCTGGATCCTAGGTTAAAAAATTCTTCATACTCCTTTTCTAAGGTTCAAAATGAGAACCTTTTTTATTTCAATGCATCTGATAACCAGAGGTTTTTTAATATTAAAAGCCCTAAATACATTTGCAACACTACATGAAACAGATAAAACATTCTAAATGCCTAAGTACAGGTGAGATTGTCTCAAGCCTCCTGTTCTCCTGAAACAGGAGATCCCTGGAGGCTGACTAGTGATTCTTCAAACACCATTCAAGAGATCTCGGGCAGAGGTGCCCGCTTGAGGAGAGAGCTTCTTCAGTGTGGAAAAGTGGCTGAGACGACTTTTTCAGCCAAGGCGGTATTCGTCTTGTAAAGGAACAGACGAACTATCTCCTTGGGCTTGATGCAAGTGTCAGAAAAACAGTCTTGCTGCTGCCGTGTCTATCAGCACGACCAAGTACTTCAACCTTAGCTTGATTTGACTTTTCCAAGATTATCCCAATCCCCCGATTGAGACAAAAGTATTATGTTGACCTTGATCCTTTAGCAATTGCCCAGCGAAGAAGGCCAGGATCAGCTACCTATTCAGATACATCAACAGATATATCCTTTGCAAGTGGACCTAAGCTACTACTAAGGTGAACATCTGAATGAACACCTTGGGAGCAATCTTAAACTGGTATGTCGTACCGTAAACGAAGAAAGGGAAGTACTTGTACTGTAATTTCGAAAGAAGTGGTGCACGAGTACTTACAAGAACATATCCTTCAGATCCACTGAAAGCATGAAGTCTTCTTCTCTGATGGAATTCAGCACAGACCATACAGTTTCCATCCTAAACTTGGTTTGATGCACTAACTCATTCAGTGGCAAGGGGTAGATGACCGCCTTCCCACCCACAGTGGACTACTCCCTTAGAACGAGTCGAATGAAGTAGCTAGGAGACTCGTCTCAAATGACTGAGTTCGTTTGTCAGTATACCTCCTACTTTTATCCACAAGGCCAGATGATAATGAAAAGTTTGATTATGGGCCCAACTGTAAGTCTGTACTCATTGCAGCTGAAATCATAAGCGGAAAGCTTTCGACAAGTGGGGGGGAGGGGTCCTCACCCTCGCTTAACACCTGCCGTGGACTACCTTGTTAATGATATCAATGGCACTTCCAGCTTGCGCTGAAAACGGAGGATGAAAGGTTTGTATATGCGTAGGAACAAATTAAGGAAATCATGAGAAAACACTGTAAATACATGAGCAATTACCTACACAGCTACTTAATAGAGAAAAAAACTCCAGGAACATGAACATTGATCAGGTACAAGTGAGAACTTAACCTAACAATGATGATCTCTACTATAGTTTTACTGTAGTGAAAATCAAGTTATGTACTGTGTATCAACACATATAAACCATATTCTTACTTGACAACTATTTCAGCAATAAGATTTACATAGATCTTCAAATATGTAAGGATATTTCATCAAAACAAATAGCACTGGAAAGTTTTGGCTACAACATTCCCTACCCTTGAATACCTGCATTTAACATTCATACAGTAAAGCTTTACTCAAGGCTACTACAGTAATACTATAGTGGTACCACTATAAGAATGCATTAATTGAATAATGTATATACAAAAGGTCCTCAACTTACAAAACTTAATAGGTTTCAAGAAGCTGTTTTTCAAGTCAAATTGTGTTAAATTTTGCCCTAGGGAAGGCCTAACCTGAATCCCATGCCTGTTTTCCAGCTACGAGGGTCAACAATAGCTGTTTCATATGAAATACATATCAGGTTACAGTATTACAAATGTCATTTACTTTACTGTATTAAATGATATAATGTTTTATTACAGATTTTTTTTATTTTTATCTTAGTTATTTTCAATTGGATTTGTATCTCCGAATTTTTGTGAGTCAAGTGTTCGTAAGTTAGGGCCTTTCTGCTATGGCAGGAAAATTGGACACATTAATCAATGAAAGCTGACAAATCCAGTTTAGTAATAGAACCCTTAAGGCTAAAAAAAAGGATTTATCTACAATTTCTAGATACACAAAAAATACCATACATCTACAATAAAGTAACCATTACATCATCTGTAATCCCTTTGTTTACACATTTTGTCACTGTGCACACATATTACCGAATGCTACTCGAGCCCCTTCAAAAACTAATAAAAATATTTGAAAACTCATTTAAGAAAGTTAAAAAGAAACATTTCTGAATTATCAAGAAAACATTTTAAAACAAATACAAAGTTCAAATGAACCTTTAGATACAAGCATCTTAATTTTTTCATTGATACCTTTTCATCCTCAACTGGGTGTCAAGGCATCGTAAAATTAAGAGGCTTGTGACTCGTATGGACATAAAAGCTTCAAACATGTTCAACTCACTACGAGTGGAGAATCAATAGAAGAAGTTGATACTGTAAACACATTATGCAGTGAATAATCAATACTGGAGCAGTTCAGTGCCTTTCCTTCAAGCTCTAAAAGACATGCAGTGTGGAAGTACTAATACAAAACTAAAATACAAACTTCACTCATTCTTAAATCATTCATTCAGGGTTGATATTCTCTCCTATTCCAAGCTCCATAAAGGATATCTATGTCCATGATCTCTTCATTCTCCCATTAACTTTTCTTCAAAAGGAATTTCAACTATATGTGTGAGATACACGTTACCCCCAATCGTTCACAAAGTTTAACTGGAAGTGCACATGAAGGGCTACCATGAAGGTGATCAAATACTCATTACTGTACGCTATTAAAGCATTACCATTCTATAAACCCTCTGGCTCTAATATACAGCACAGTTCCGTAGCCTACCATATTACATGCTACAGTATTATTAAAAGCACTGAAACTCTACAGGTGGAAACTAATATCTAAACTTAATACCAACAGGTTACTTAAGCTAACTTAATATTTACAGGATAAAGTACGGCATAACAAGAGAAGCACAACAAGTCTTGCAATACTGTAGAAACTCCTGTATCACCTGTACGAAACTGGAAGCGCAGCGCCTGCACTGTAGGACGCCAACCTGAGCCTTAAATTCACCGTCCTTAGAATCAATAGTGGCTAAAGCAGGAAGGAACTGGCTGCCCAAGATCAAATCTACACGGGGGGAACAAAAAGGTGGGAAAAAAAGAAAAATATGCAATTGTCAGTCCAGCTGTAACAATGTGGTTTCAAATAAGTCCTAACATTACAAAAGGTATTAAAGGTCTATTTCGATATATTTACAGAAATAAATTAAAAATGAAAAGATTATTCTTTTAACTGACATGCAACAAAATTATACAAGAGTTGTACTGTATTAGAATACTGTATAAGGTTTTCATATTATAACTGCGTAACCTGTCATCTCCGCCCTGAACTACCCGACTAACGTCAACTCTTAAATACTTAAAACAACATATGACAACATCCATAACCTACAATTACATGTATTAAAACTAAGAAACCGATCACGGTAGCAGCCTGTACTATTACATAAAAATTCAACACATTCACAATTACTGTACAAAAAAAAATTATTATTAAAGAAACTATGAAGTGCTTCACACAAAACAAGCGTAGAAAAAATGCAGGAAAAGAATAAAATATATAAACGTGCTTAAGAACCCCAGGTAAACCTTTAAGTAAAAGGACTTCTAATTAAAATATTCCATTTGGGAGACCATATGGTTTCAAATTCTCATTCTTTATAAGGTCTATACAGAAATTAAAACATTCGAAAGACTATATGGTTTCAAATTAACATCCTTTATAAAATATTCCATTTGGGAGACCATATGGTTTCAAATTCTCATTCTTTGTAATGTCTATACAGAAATGAAAACATTCAATTTGAAGACTATATGGTTTCAAATTAACATCCTTTATAAAATATTCCATTTGGGAGACCATATGGTTTTAACTTCTCATTCTTTATAAGGTCTATACAGAAATTAAAACATTCGAAAGACTATATGGTTTCAAATTAACATCCTTTATAAGGTCTATACAGAAAGCCTAGACATTATAATAAACTGCCAACTGAAATGAAGGACCTAAAGGGAGCAATTGAATTCAAGAAGAAACTAAAGACATTACTTTTCACAAGATCATATGATTTAGAAGATGCTACACTCAAAGAATTGTATAAGTTATAATGAAAATGCTTCGTTAGATGATTGACATGGACCAGCCCGAGAAGTAGTTCACTCGACTTCAGTGGAGGGTTGGATTTAAACCCACGACAAGTAAACAAGTACAAACTTAATAGGTTCCATGTAGGTGTTTGCGAGTCAAATTCTGTTAAATTTTAGCCTAAATAGGCCTTAGCCACATCACATGCCTACCACTTCCAGGTGCAAGTCAACAATGTTCCAGTTTCATATTGCAAATGCCTTACTTACTGCATCAAATAATATTTTATTACAGTACTGTATTTCATTATGAACTTTTAATACAATATCTGAAATGTATGATTTCAGTTGGGATTTGTATTTGTATCTAAGAATGCATGTAAGTTACAAAACTTTTATTCCTCATTTCTCGACTCTACTTGGTACATGTTACGGGTTACAACTAATTTCTTTTATATCCTTATTTTTCAAGCCAGTGGTCTCAGTAAATCATTATTAATTACATAAAAACCCATAATTCAAAATCATAACTGACAATTTTTCAAAAGATGTACTGTATTCCTCAAACCTTGTTTGACCTAAACGTATGATAAGAAATGTAAAAAATATTGTATCTAAACGTGCATTTTTAGTATCAAGTTATAATAACTTCACAAGTTCAAACTTGCAGCAAATGTTTTGTTGTTGTTATCAGATTATAACATAATCGTTAGCATTACTGGACAGTATTTTGTAACATAGAGGTCCCTTTACCCAGGCATTAATGTACAGTATTTTGTAATCGAGGTCCTTTTACCCAAACATTACTGTACAGTACTTTGTAACAGAGGTCCCTTTACACAAGCATTACAGTACAGTATTTTGTAATATAGAGGTCAATTTACCCTAGCATTACTGTATAGTATTTAGTAACATAGAAGTCCCTTTACCAAAGCATTACTGTACAGTAATTTGTAACAGAGGTCCCTTTACCAAAGCATTACTGTACAGTATTTTGTAACATAGAGGTCTCTTTACCCAAACATTACTGTACTGTACTATGTAAGAAAGAGGTCCCTTTACCCAGACATTACTGTACAGTATTTTGTACCATAGAGGTCCCTTTACCCAAGTTAAAAACACACAAGCACAACCAAAACAAATAATTTTATACATAGCATACTAGCATCGAATAAAAGTAAAAATTAGAAGAAGCAGAAGAATAGGTAGTTATACAGTATTTATTAAATACAACGGCAGGATATATAACGCTTAAAATAACGTCAATTTTTCATAGGTAAAAACCATTATTTCACAAAAGCAGAAGAATAGGTAGTTATACAGTATTTATCAAAACAACGGAAGAATACCTAGCACTTAAAAGAACGTCCATTTTTCAAAGGTAAAAACCAGTTTCACAAAAGCAGAATAGGTAGTTATACAGTATTTATCAAAACAACGGCAGGATACATAACGCTTAAAAGAACGTCCATTTTTCATAGGTAAAAACCATTGTTTAAAAAAAATGAAGTTTGTTTTGGTCTTATTAGCTCATACCTAGCCTTAATGTTACGTCGAAATGTGACAGTTTACAAGTGAATCAGACATACTGAGCTATCTATTTTATGTTCGGATGGCGAAGGATAAACTTTATTTGAAGGTTTAGTATCAATGAAGGACTGAGTAACCATAAACAGAGCCAGGGTGAATGTTGGCAGAACTGGGGATAACCACCACAAAAGGAGATTAGCCACCAATCCTTAATGACCATGTGGGGCAATAATACAAACAATGGGACACATTCTACGAGGGTGACCACTTGGCCCTTATTGGTCGAATCAAGTTCTCAGAGAATTAACCCTTTTACCCCCAAAGGACGTACTGGTACGTTTCACAAAAGCCATCCCTTTACCCCCATGAACGTACCGGTACGTCCTTGCAAAAAAATGTTATAGAAAATTTTTTTTCATATTTTTGATAATTTTTCGAGAAAATTCAGGCATTTTCCAAGAGAATGAGACCAACCTGACCTCTCTATGATGAAAATTAAGGCTGTTAGAGCAATTTAAAAAAAATATACTCCAAAATGTGCTGGGAAAAAAATAACCCCTTGGGGATTAAGGGTTGGAAATTTCCAAATAGCCTGGGGGTAAAAGGGTTAAAAAAGATCCTCCTGTGGGTTTGACATTGGCATGATAGAATATGATGATAATAATATGAAATGTTATCAATAAATTAACACAGGTTTGCTATCCTCTGCTTCACATAGAGTATATAAAACAGAAGAATAACAGGAGTTTAAAACTGTAACCCAAGAAACCAACCAATTGTGTGGATGGGGCCGGGATACTTCTCAATGAAGAGTATGTATCAAGTGAACAGCTTGACTGGTGTCCAGAGTAGCTAATGAAATGAAGTCAATAGGAACTCTGGGGCTACTGAACCAGACAGGACACAATCATTGCACTTCTTCGAAGTATCTTTTTCGTAACATTTCAAAGGACTCGGGAGTAAATTGGGTCAAATCTTCATAAACTAACAATAAATTACCAGACCAAAAGATAAACTGTTAGAATAACGTGTATGAATGACATATCATACTGTACAGTAAAAATACAGCAAGATCAATTATTTCCTAGAAATGACAAGCCACGGATGACTCCTCTAAGAACTTATACAATTGTTTTGATCCTTGAACATCAAGGCAGTTAACTCTCATCTTCATCAGAGCTATCATAAGCTACTCATCTAGGATAAGAATGAATGAAATCAATATCCATTGGTACGAGTTGCTAAAGTTGCCTCGACCTAGGTGAATGCCTAAGATTTTCTTATAATAAAGAAAAATTACAAAGTACAATACAAGATCACTTCTTACATACAAAACCAAACTTTGGTTATTTCCGAGATTTAAAAAACAGAAACTTCCGAAGCGGAACAGAACTTATGCAAAGTCTCTACCTTTAAGATGATGAGCTGCAAAACCTATTGTCAAGAAAACTCAGGGAGACGCAGATCTTTATTTGCGAGTCACCTTTTGAACAAAAAAGAGGTGAATGCAGAATATCAGATCAACACGAGGCTAAATAAGTGCATATTCCTTCTACTGCAAATCTATTGAGCTAGTAAGAAAACTTATTAAGAGCAGTTTAATTCTTATGAGTTTCATTGAGATCCAGGATGGGTTACTCTCCCATTCATTGAGTAATTTGAAAGGCCAATTATCAAGTGCTGGTACTGTTCTATGCATGATGCAGTCCATAAGTGGATTGTCAATGTTATTCAAAAGCTCTCAGATACCTGGAAAAGGGATTGCATTCAACTGTTGCCAGAAGATCTGGTCGATTGCATCCCTGGAGGTTGGAGCAATGTAAGCAAAGAGGCCTATTTGGTCACAAAAGTGGCAACCTTTGACGTGATGGAATAACTAGCAAAATCAATACCTGGATCATTAAAAAGTTCTCTATTTTCTTCTCTCTTTACCCCGCTGAAGATTCAGGTGGGGAAGAGGGTGTGTGAAAAGACATTCAGCTATTTTACGAGTTATACCAGGGTATCAGGAGATGATGAATGGAGAAGTATTGATTTAAAAGCTCAAGATAGAGACGACTGGCGATACCTAACCTAGGTTCTTTGCGTCAATTGGCATAGGAGGAGATGATGATGATGATCAGGAGAGGGGTGCATCCTACAACTGCTTCCAGAAAACTTGGCTGATTGGCTCAAAGAGACGCTGGATGACGGAGAGCACAAAATTATTTAAATCATAAAAAGTGGTAACCTCTGGTGTGGTGAAAAGCCCAGTTACAGTCCCTGAATAATGAAATTGGTGTCCAAGAGCTTCTCTTACTTTTTATATAAACCCTGTCCCGTAGCTAGATACGTCGAGACGTCCTTTCTTAAAGCACAGATCTGTATAGGAAGATGATGTCATGATGTTCTTTCTTACACCACAGAACTGTATGGGGAGATGATGGCATGATGTTCTTTCTTACACCCCAGACCTGTATAGGAACATGATGTCAAGATGTTCTTTCTTATAACACAGATCTGTATAGGAAGATGATGTCATGATGTTCTTTCTTACAACACACACCTGTATGGGGAGATGATGTCATGATATTCTTTCTTACACCACTGACCTGTATAGGGAGACAATGTCATGATGTCCTTTCTTACAACATACACCTGTATAGCGAGATGTACCCCGTTAGAAACTTTCTTTACTGCATCCAAATGCACATAAAAATCTATGAGAATAAATTTTTTCAGGTCATAACGCTCTAGCTTTGCTTAGGTCTTTGATGTTTAGTTTTATAAGCATGTTACTTCTCTGGCATTGGATACCAATCCAGTTCACTGGTGGACCAAACCAAGTATTGGTCCCACTGCTTTGTGAATTAGTCTCTTGAGGAGGCTTTTAGATGCTTCCCTGAAGATGAAACACATGAATAATTGCTTACATAACTCTGGTAAATCACCTGCAGGCTTTTAGAAACTCGAGGATTCCCGTTGCCATCTGAGATTGGGTGCCTCAGTCAAGCTTGTGAGTTTACTCCCTTGCCCATGCATTCATCTCTCCTTGATAAATTGTCCTCGTCAATATGATGGACTGCTATAAGATTGATCTTAGTATATCAGCAATAAGCACATATAACTGCTTACTACGTTAGGTTCTTCTTGAAGGGTAAATCTGATTTGAAAATATAATTCTGTTTCTGGAATTCTAATAACCAAAACATACTCACTACTGTAATTGAGGCAACAAACAATCCGTAACGCCTGAATATTGGTCAAATTAAATACAACGATTTTTCAGGAATCCACTTCACAGTTAAGAATTTTGAATAAGGCAACGATAAATTTACACCAACGAGCAAAAATGAATGAATATTAAATGCAAGAGAACAACAAATATTTGGAAAGATAAAAAATTATGAAAACAAAAGGGAATAAATAATAAAAAGAGAAACATACAATAGAGTAATCCCTTCGCGTATCGCGGTTCACCTACCGCACCCTAAGTAAATCTAACCCAGCCACTGAGGGGGGCAACTTGGTGCCGGTCCCAAGGCCGGGTAAATGGGGAGGGTTGGCGGCAGGAAAGGCATCCGGCCATTAAAAACTAGCCAAAACAACTATGGTCAGTGAGTATAAGAATGAAATTAATGCTAGGGCGTTCCCCTTAAGCAACGCGTTGGGACCTCGCCTGATCCCTCCGAAAAATCGGCAAGGGCTACCCAGTCACGGGTGGACTGGGTTAAAGAGGCAAGCTCAAAGGAAAATATCTGAGGAGAGGATGAGAGTAGCAACTTTGAATGTGGGGAAAATGACTGGAAAAGGGCAAGAGCTGGTTGACCTCATGGAGAGACTGTATATGTAAATCTACGTCTTGGACGCCTCTTTATACTGCGGATTTATTTAGGCAGAGAAGTTTTATATGTTTCATATAATAATTACTAGCTGAACTCAGTCGAGTCCCTTGTTAGGCTGGGAGGAACGTAGAGAGTAGAGGTCCCCTTTTTTGTTTTTGTTTCATTTGTTGATGTCGGCTACCCCCCAAAATTGGGGGAAGTGCCTTGGTATATGTATGTATACCATTTCTAGGATTATATCTCCAATTTATATCAAAATCTGAAAAAATTATAAAAACAAAATTATTACGTATATTTCTGTATCTACTTCCAGATTTTTCAGCTGTTCGGGGAGGAGGTCTTGGGATGTGATACCTGCATTAGCTGAGGGATTACTCGATTTGGAATCATACAGAACACATTAAGAAAAAATAAAACAAAGACCGGAAGTCTTAATTGATTCACTAGTCACAGAAAATAAAACCAAGAAATACAAATATACTGACTTTGCTAGAAAAAAAAAAAAAAAAAAAAACATTCTTCATTTGATAAATATTCAAAAGGATCGGGGTTTGGGGGAGCCTATACGTTTATCTGCTGAGACATCAGCAGCCATAGCCTGGCCCTCCTTGGTCCTAGCCTGGGTGGAGAGGGGGCTTTGGCGCTGATCATATGTAATATGGTCAGTCTCTAAGGCATTGTCCTGCTTGATAGGGCAATGTTACTGTCCCTTGCCTCTGCTATTCAAGAGCAGCCTTTAAACCTTTAATGTTTAATCTAACATCACAGTGTTATGAGTGACCATGCAATTTCCTTTCATTGTGAAGGAAATCCCTTGTCAGGCTGGGAGGAGTAAAGAGAAGAAAAGTTCCCTTTTGTTTGTACGTCAGCTGGCCCCCAAAATTTGGGTGGAATGTCTTGGTAGATAAAGGAAATGTAATGCTAAGCTTTTCAGTTTTCATCCACAAAAACCAGAAAGATCTCACAAAAATTGAAAAATAATAAAAAACCACAGCAATATAGAATCTGGTATCTATCACAGTAATGCATATATTTTAGTAGACTACCTTAGCCTTTTGCATTGCTAGACTTTCAAAATAGACAATTTGAGAAGTAATCTAGCCTCCTTTTGCAATATAGCATCTGGTATCTACCACAATAATGCATATGTTATAGTAGCCTACCTTAGCCTATTACATTGCTCGACCTTCGAAATACGCCATTTTAGAAATAATGTAGCCTCCTTTTGCAATATAGCATCTGGTATCGACCACAATAATGCACATGTTATAGTAGCCTACCTTAGCCTATTACGTTGCTTGACTTTCAAAATACGCCATTTTAGAAATAATGTAGCCTCCTTTTGCTATATAGCATCTGGTATCTACCACAATAATTCACATATTATAGTAGCGTACCTTAGCCTTTGTGTTACTTGACTTTCAAAACAAGCCACTTAAGAAATATTGTAGCCTCCTTTTGACCGACAATATCTTATCCCGAAAAATCGACGCAATCTAACCAAGGCCGGCAAATCTCGGCGGAATTATCTAGGCTAGTCCTAAGTTTAACACTATACTGTAAAACAATTCAAAATTCTTTTGATAAATTTGCACTTTTATAATGGAAAGCACACAGGCAGAATAAATACGCACACAGTACAGGAGAAACTATTAGCTGAACGGCAAATGCTGGGGTCAAGAAGTTAGAAGTTAGGTTACGAGTTGACTCCCAAGGTTAGGTTAGGCTACGATGTATGTATGTTGAAATAAGAATATAGCTGACCTCTTGGGCATGTATATCTATTCAAATAGATATACCAAATGGAATTTTCAGTTCCCTAAACATGAAATTTCGAAAGGGATTGATAATAGTGAAGCTTAATAATATAGGGCATGTAGCCGGTAGTTATCCCATTGATCTATAGAAGGCTGTTGAAGTCAATGCCTCTAGCATAAAATATATCCAAAATAGACTATCAATTTATATTCTAATCCTAAATACAGCCTAATTTCAGAATGCAAATAACCGGAAGGCCTATTGGGCCACTTAAAACAAAGAAACCTAAATATTGCAAAGACAAAACTTCCTCAATTAGCATTCTAAATAGTCAAAGGCTTATTATAATCACGATAATGCATGCATAATACAATTTAAAATAATAAAATCAAATATAATTGCATGCAGAAGCACAACCAAAAGGAAATTCGGTTATTCATCACAATTAATATCTTGGTTTTTCGATTCTTAGCAAATCAAATTCAGAAATATATAATGTTAAATTACTTAATTAAATCTATTGGTTACGTAATAAAAGGTGTTAAATGGCTTAGATATAACTCTTGAATGATTAAATGAGTCAAATATATCATTAAAAATTAATTAACCATTTATAGGAACCGGACAGGTGTTAAAACTGCCCAATTAAAATCAATTTCCTCAATTCGTTCATTACACAACTTCACTTCATATCACGATATAAACGTAATTATTAACAGTCAGTCTATCATACTAAGAAAGGTAAATCAAGATATTAACGGCCATTTCATTAAATAAAAGATAAATAAATCTTTAAAAATGTCAACCTTCAAATGGTGTAGTTTCGACTAAGGTCATTTTGCTGAACCCAGGCCTGCCAACACCTGCAAATGTAAATAAAGGAATTTGAGTGCATTTATTTACGTATTTAAACGAAATTATACATGTAAAATTAAATATATTTATTAAATATATATCATTGATATGTTATACGTAAATTAATTACAATAATTTGGTTATTAGAATGATTTAATTTTCGTAATTTACCTTTGAAGATGCCACATTGGAGGGGTTGGTACGGATCCCAGGGCTGCCAACACCTGCAAATGTAAATAAATTAGGATAATTAATTACAATGATAGATTATATGGAACTTTTACGTGTAAACCAATAGGAAAATATTAAATATATATAAATGATATAAAATACGTATATAAATTACGTTATTAGGAAATTACAACGATTTTCACTTTCGTAATTTACCTCCGAGGAGGACACATCGGAAGGGTTGGTACGGCAACGGCAAAACATGATCTCGTTTTGTGTATATTACCTAAATAAAATGTATATATATAATAAATAAAACATTAAAATGGAGTCAATGTCCACTTTTAGATCCCATTAACCCATTGAGCTTCCACCCATTTGAAATTAACCCATAAAAAACCCCAATTCGCCTTAATTACATACATATCTTCCATCGAGTTCTGACTCCCTAATCAATATGCCGAGTCCCCCCATGAATTTTTCCCAGAGTTCCCATGAAATTTTTTGATTTTCGCCCATTTTTGGGTCCTAATGGGGGTTCCTTTCGATCCCAGGACGAGGGTAGGTCCTTCACGGAGGCACGGGCTTGACGATTTTTTCAATGGGACTTACCTGTCAATGGAAATTCATGGAGATAGAGGCTTTGGTAATGGTTTCCATGGTATGAGTGGCTGCGCAAGTCTTAATGGTGCCGAGACTGAGAGATGGGGGGGTCTGCCAGCCACCCACCCACCATGGATATCCATTGCTATTTATACCACCCATTAACAATGGCTTCTACACCCATTAGCACGTGTCTTCAATGCTGTTTTTACGTGCGCTAACATTGTGCTTCCACATTAGATGTTTTTCACAATGGTTAAAGTTTCCTATATCCATTAATAGCCACCCACCCACCATGGATATCCATTGCTATTTATACCACCCATTAACAATGTCTTCTACACCCATTAGCACGTGTCTTCAATGCTGTTTTTACGTGCCTTTAAGATTGTGTTTCCACCATATATGTTTTTTACACTGGATATAGTTTCCTATATGCATTAATATTATATATATATATATATATATATATATATATATATATATATATATATATATATATATATATATATATATATATATATTGTTATTTTTATCAGAGCATTGTCTTCTACACATTGAGGCGTATCTCCAATGCTGTTTCTACATCCGTTAACATTATTCCCCATAAATGTTCTTACATTAGAAGTTTCCTTTACCAATTAATAGGTATTTCAATTACTATTTAATACCATTAACATGTATTTTATTCCATTTATTATAGTTACACACATTAAAACGTACCCGATTTTATAGTATATAGCATTTTCCTTGTTCTATTATGGCGCCAATACATAGGCCTACGACCTTCGGCTTAACAACAAAAAAATGTTTCTTGAAATATATTATTTTAGTTACAAGCCAGAAAGAAAATAAAAAAAAATGATATTGATTTTTTGTTTTTATCCATTGAGGCTATATTATCATACTTTATTAACATATATCCTTTGACTAATGTTCTAAGTTGAAAAGATGTTTAATTATATATTAGTTCAAAGGATTTCTTCATTGCATTTGTTTTATGCATAGATTTTATAGATTTGGTCTGTAATTATTAAAGGGAATAGGTGTTCTGATCAGCTTGGCGTATACGCATAGGCCTACAATGTGAAATAGGAGGTTTCAGTCACACACACACACACACACACACATATATATATATATATATATATATATATATATATATATATATATATACTGATACCGTATATATATATATATATATATATATATATATATATATATATATACTGATACCGTATATATATATATATACATATATATATATATATATATATATATATATATATATATATATATATACTGATACCGTATATATATATATATATATATATATATATATATATATATATATATATATATATATATATATATATATATATATGTGTGTGTGTGTGTATATATAAATTATATATATATATATATATATATATATATGTGTGTGTGTGTATACTGATACTGTATATATATATATATATATATATATATATATATATATATATATATGTATGTATATATATATATATATATA
>NC_090726.1:49367749-49385249 GCF_036898095.1 Palaemon carinicauda | reverse complement strand
CATTGGGGTAAGACTCACTGTTCCTTGTAACTGTACACTTCACTAGGTAATATTGATCCTATTCTTTCCTGTGTATGTCAATTTCCTTGGGAAATGTTTCAGATATTTTGCCAAACTGGTAGGTCAGTTAAATAAGGTATAAAATATTTCAAAAAGGGAAAAACAAGACATTGGGGTAATTTGTTAAAACAGTTTATTTCGTAACATTTATAATATCCGTTAGCATTTGAAGCTATGTCAGGAGAATTGAAGGTTTTTAGCCATACAAATGTGATAATAGAACACGCAATAGATTTACAGTTTATTTCGTAACATTTATAGTATCCGTTAGCATTTGAAGCTGTCAGTAGAACTTGAAGGTTTTTAGCCATACAAATGTGATAATAGAACCCGCAATAGATTTGGTTAGTAGTATTCTGTATAGTATTCATTAACAGACCAATATAAAGAGTTTAACCTCTGCACACTAGATAACGCAATAATAATTGTTTGCTAAAAAATCAAAGTTTAGTATTGAGCAAACAAAAATAAAGTTTATTAGTTGAATAAGTTGAAGAGGAAACTATATTTTCTTCTGTTTACACAAACAACAGACGCAGTTTTATTATTATTATTATTATTATTATTATTATTATTATTATTATTATTGATATGTTCAGCATTATTATTAGCCAAATAGCCCATTACTACTCTGAAGAAAATCACTGACTCTTTTAAAAATTTAATAACAAAATATTTAAAAGTCCTGTAGCAATGCACAATGGGTCATATTCAATTTTCTCTGGCTCTATAGCTCTAAGGTGTTCCCCTTCCGACGAAGGGGAACCTAGAGTTCGTAGAGTTTAGCTCTATAGGCTCCCCAAAACTCTCCATCCTTAGCTCACAAGGATGGTGAGGTTGTAAGGACTTCAAGAAACTATCGAGTTTCAGCGGGTCTCGAATCCTGGTCTAATAGATCGCCAAACAGGGACGTTTCCAGTGAGCTATTGTTGATTAATTCCTTGGGGTCTTTCGTAAGATAATTATGTTAAATAACGGTTATTGTAACTAGCAAACCAGCCATATATATATATATATATATATATATATATATATATATATATATATATACAGTATATATATACCCTGTATATATATATATATATATATATATATATATACAGTATATATATATATATATATATATATATATATATATATATATATATATATGGTATATATATATATATATATATATATATAGGGTATATATATACTGTATATATATATACCCTATATATATATATATATATATATATATATATATATATATATATATATATATATATACCATATATATATATATATATATATATATATATATATATATATATATATAGAATGATACGCTGTAATTCAGTTAAAGGAACCTAACAGATATAAAGAATTACAAAAATTACTCAATTTTAAACACAAAATATTGTGCTGTAACAGCAAATGGACACCAAAGATATAGAGAACAAAATATGCTTTGCATCAATTTGTAAATATACAATATGCCACTACTATTATAATTGCGAGGGTTGATATATAGTTAGAGTCTGTGTTGATATAAGGTCTATACTATGAAGAAAATATAATATATTAATCATCCAGGGGTTTCTTTTGAGATGAGCTTAAGATAGCATGGAACTTACTCAGCCCATGTGGGCTCAGCTGTTTTTCATATGTTAATTGAAGCAAATAGAGAATTCATATCACGAATGTAGGCTATACATTAATGATCATAAGAATTCTTGAACTAATTTTTTCTATTTTAGTATTAGGCCTATGTTAAGGAAGCATTTCTTCTCTAAGATAAGGCTCGTTGGCACTTTTTTAAGAAAATACATTTCATGGAAGCTCTGAAAATATTCATTTGTATGATTGTTGATAAATATGGTTGAAAATAAATAGAAATGATATAAATACAAGAATAAATATTGAAAAAATATGTTTGAATGATTGGTTCTATAGAAAACGTGATGACTTATCTGTAACATGTGAAAAATTGTTTCTGAAGTTATTATACATTGGCAAGAATTCCGAGGGTAAATGTAGTTCGTTGGGATAGGTGTAAACTTTATTATAACTTTTCAAGTCGATTTTACTCATTAGAAAGTTGTTTATTTTGGTCTGATATACCATAATATGAAGAGAGATTTATGCTTTACGATATATGATTTAGTGTTACCTTGCCATGAGTGAAGTCGGTTGGGGAACTAACACAGGATTGAGAGTTAGTCTCAGGGTAAACTAAGAATACGGTGGTCTAAGGGGGTCATAGGGGGCGTAGCCCCCATCCCAGTAGGTAAGGATACGGCTCTTAAGTTAGGTTAGGTGGGGAACCTCAAGTTAGGTGGTGTTCTTGTGTTTTTCATTTTAGAATGTGGTTTTTCAGTCAATTTTTGAAATTTTACACCCGTCCTGTTGCAACGAACTACAAAGACTCCGGTATGCGCTTATAAAAAGTTAGTTTTATCTTCTATCAACTAACTCAGTTATCTCAATAATCCCATAGATATTTTGGCTGTTTTTCCTCAGAGCGGAGAGTGGAAGTAATGTTTTGCACGGCATCGAAATAGTAAAAGACGCTGATGGGGCATTTGTTGTAGATGGCGCCACAGTCAATCTCGTCTTTCAGGCCTAGCATTTGGGCTGCTCTGTACTCCATCAGGAGTTCCTGATCTTCCTTTTTGCTTCCATAACTGGGCCTGTAAAGATCAATTGTTCTTTTTAAATAATTGATAAGCCAGAAGAACCTATTAGTGCCGAAATGATATAATTTTAAATTGAAAACTGAGATACAAATATGTTGAGGTCTATCTTCTTTAGACCTTATTATTCCCATTGTATGGCAGGGCTGGCCAATTCAATCAACAATCTCCCTCTATTTATATTCCTTGTATCTTCTACCCAAAATCCTACCTCACCACATATTCATCTGATTTTTTAATATATTCCGTAAAACATTGAAGATCTAATCAGTTCAATCCTCACTTCTGAATAAACAAGAAAATATCATGATAATTCAGTCTTTCAATATAAACGCAATCAATATAAACAATGAAGTTTCTCTCAAATATGACCTCAGAAAATCACTTACGTAAATAGTACTGTTAATAGCTGGCCAGCGACGGTCCACTGGCTGATAGGCCTACGCTGCAACTCGCAGATAAATCTAAGGATGCAGGACCGGCCGTCTATGCCGTATTCCACCGACAAGCGCCGCTCTATAGTCTTGTACACCCCGAATTGCTCTTTGCCTAAGCTCCTGGAGAGAGAGGAAAACATATAATCCATGCTCATGGTTGTACTTTTATTCATAATTATGAAAGCAGTTATCCTAAAAAGAGGGATAGCCCTTGCTGGGAAATATCTATTTCAAGCCAGCCAATTATCCTAAAGAGAGGGATAGCCCTAGCTGGACAAGATCTATTTCAAGCCAGCCAATTATCCTAAAGAGAGGGATAGCCCTAGCTGGACAAGATCTCTTTTAAGCCCGCCAATTATCCTAAAAAGAGGGATAGCCCTAGCTGGACAAGAGCTATTTCAAGCCAGCCAATTATCGTAAAGAGAGGGATAGCCCTAGCTGGACAAGATCTATTTCAAGCCAGCCAATTATCCTAAAAAGAGGGATATACCTAGCTGTATAATAGCTCTTTTAAGCTAGATAGATAGTCTTAGCATAGTAATATCTAGTTCATTAATTTTTTTCATCAGTTTAACTTCATTCTCTCCACATGGCCAATCTGTATAAAAATACTGACCAATCTATTTACTTGTGAACCTTTATATACCTTCTACTTATCTCCACAGTTCTCAACTCTTCAGTTATTATTATTGTTATTATTATTAATTGCTAAGCTACAACTCTAGTTGGAAAAGCACGATGCTATAAGCCCAGTTCGTCTTATGGAAGTTTTCTTACCATGCAGCTCATCAAACAGATATAGAGATTTTTCATTTTATTTGTTTTCAACAACCTGCCTCCCTTTAATAAAGAAGAATTGGCTAAAAAGAGATGGCATTTTCCCGCATTGGGTTTCACAGACTCTGCAACACTGTTTCTAATGTTTTTGACCATATTCGACCACAATTATTGTTTCAACTACTCCATGTCAACACCTTTCACATTTCATGATCATCGTCATATCTACATCCCATCCGAACACGAATCAAACTTGTTCATTTTTCCACCATCCATACCAACCTTCTTTGTCTTATCCTCTAGGTTTCTATTCCCCCTTATAATCTTTCACTTGATTATGTTCACTGACAGCTCATTTGTACTTACATAACCATATTCATTGCTCCATCATCCTAGCTTCATTCATCTTCATAACCTTCCTGTCACTCACACAAACTTATTTTTCTCACCTTCCAACCTCTTTCCTTAGATTCTGCAGTTTCTACTCACTGTCCCAAATCAGAACTAACACTATCGTAATACCTACCTCCCGTCCTCATCTTCAATCAGTGCATAGAGTTATATAACTCTCACTAACATGTACGCTCATATATCTCCTCTTGCAACCATTATCAAATGTTTTCCCTAGCTTCTGCTGTTTCTACTCACTATCCCCAAACCAGAACTAATTACATAACACCCACCTCCCGTCCTCTGCTTCTTCCATCAGTGCGTCGAGTAATATACTGACAGGGAAGAGGAACGTCAAATAGCCTCTGAGAACAGGCTCGGCTGTCAGGTCATCTGCGGGCACACTCTGTATGGGAAGGATGAGCGAGTTGATGAGGGTATAGGTTGGTCGGGTCAAAATGAAGGGAGCAACAGACATCTTGGGTACCTGGAAATAAGAAAGACGAGATTCAGGATAGTTAAGCTAGTAAAAATAAGATCTATAAGCTTAAGGGCTTCGATGAAAAAAAAAAGTCCAGTGAGGAAAGGAAACAAGGACATAAGTAAACTATATGAGAACTAATGAATAATGAATATAGAATATCTCTGTTAACCTAGAGTATCATTGATATTTGATATTTGCGGTTGTAGGTGAGACAATAAAGCTGCAGAGAGAGAGAGAGAGAGAGAGAGAGAGAGAGAGAGAGAGAGAGAGAGAGAGAGAGAGAGAATTTGCTACCTGGGATACAAAACCCATGAATGAAAAAGGTCGGGCCTCAAAGAACTTATTATCTCTCTCTCTCTCTCTCTCTCTCTCTCTCTCTCTCTCTCTCTCTCTCTCTCTCTCTCTCTCTCTCTCTTTTGAGGGTACACTCGGGCACACTATTCTATCTGGTTTCTCTTTCTCTTAATTTTTTGAAAGATTTATTGATTATATAGAAAATATTTCATTTAGATGAAGTTACTGTTCCTAAAACATTTTATTTTTCCTTGTTTCCTTTACTCACTGGGCTATTTTCCCTGTTGGGGCCCCTAGGCTTATAGCATCCTGCTTTTCCAGCTAGTTTTGTAGCTTAGCAAATAATAATAATAATAATAATAATAATAATAATAATAATAATAATAATAATACTCAGTTTCTTCTATGTGACCCTAGATTTTAGAAAGTGGCGAGTAAACCCCTTAGAGTTTTTCTCTGGACAAACCTGTCTTGCATTTCTCCTTGATATCGTAAGTGATAGAGTAATCAGTATTACGCAATATTGTGGTTTATATAAAAAGATAATATACGTCAATTCCCAGAGGTTATTAATCTACGCATATAGTTTCTCTATTCATTTAAAGATCACGTTTTTAAAATCTATATCTATCTGTTTATCTCTCCAATTTTATCACTATCACTATTATTATTATTATTATTATTATTATTATTATTATTATTATTATTATTATTATTATTATTATTATTATTATTAGCTAAACTGCATCCCTATTTGGAAAAGCAGGATGTTATAAGCCCAAGGGCTCGAACAAGGAAAAATAACCCAGTGAGGATATTATTATTATTATCATTATTATTATTATTATTATTATTATTATTATTATTATTATTATTATTATTATTATTATTATTATTATTATTATTATTATTATTAGCTAAACTACATCCCTAGTTGGAAAAGCAGGATGCTATAAGCCGATAAATCTTTCATATATAAACTATGAAAAGAGACTTACGTCAGCCTGTCCAACATAAAAAAATTCACTGAAAGTTTGAACTTCTGGAGGTCAACCGATTTGTTTACATCTATTCTAGAGGTCACACAATCTCAAATAATCATCTTTCTTTACTATTGTCCCCCAAAATGAAGGAAAAAAACAACCACATTTAGATCTATTATTCAGGTCTTCAACCTTGTCAATGCCGGAAACCAGGATAATTGCAAAAATCAAACCATTGTTCTCCAGTCTTGGGTAGTGCCATAGCCTCTGTACCAATGGTCTTCCACTGTCTTGGGTTAGAGTTCTCCTGCTTGAGGGCACACTCTGGCATGCTATTCTGTCTAGGTTCTCTTCCTCTTGTTTAGTTAAAGTTTTTATGTAGTTTATATAGGAAATATTTATTTCAATGTTGTCACTGTTCTTAGAATATTTTATTTTTCCTTGTTTCCTTTCCTCACAGGGCTATTTTCCCTGTTGGGGCCCTTGGGCTTATAGCATCCTGCTTTTCCAACGAGGGTTGTAGCTTAGAAAGTAATAATAATAATAATAATAATAATGATAATAATAATAATAATAATAATCATTATTATTATTATTATTATTATTATTATTATTATTATTATTATTATTATTATTATTATTATCTCTGGATTCCTATCTCACGCTGAAACAGCCCTAAACATACATAAACAACCTGACCTTTGCACTCACCTTTCAGTAATGTCAACGAAATGCCCTTAAACGCAGATTTTAAAAAAACACTACCCACACCTTCGTCAGCTACTTCGTCAGGCCACAGCTGGGGGAATGCCTAGTGTAGATACAACAGAGCGGGATTATGATTACCTTCGGACAATGACTTAATGGTTCAGGAGGAGGAAGAGGAAGGGGGAGGAGCTTCCGGGAAAATGGGCGGGGTTAAGTCACTGTTAGGTCATAGGGCCAGGTATTCGAAGGGAATCACTTACGTATTAAATTCACGTAGTTTACTAAGTAGAAATAACATTGTTGTTCTATGGGATGTTTCTATCAATGATGAAAACTGGAGTCTTAGATTTTAAATATTAATTATACCTTAATATTGATTAATTTATGTCATATAGGAGGTTTTTGATACCTGTTATCTCAGTCAAAAATTATTGAAATATAAGAATCAACATTTATGTTGATAATTCATTGAATTATAGGGGAGATTTTGGTAATAAGTGAGACTTGTATGGTCTGGTGTTAATTACTGTATTACATACACACCCATGCACTTATATTTGCTAATCTACCTATCCTTCTATATATATATATATATATATATATATATATATATATATATATATATAAATTTATGTGTATATATACACACACACACACACCCACACACACACATATATATATATATATATATATATATATATATATATATATATATATATATATATATATATGTATATATATATATATATATATATATATATATATATATATATATATATATATATATATATATACATACAAATATATACATATACAATGCAGGAACCAGATAATACATAACATATATGAAATTATAATCATGGATTTATGTAGTAATATTATCCAAATATAAAATTGTAGTGAACAAGGCCCACCCAAATGTAAGCCAATAACTGTACCACAGTAAAATTTGAGCGGCAAATCTACATAATTTCTACTTCTGAGTAAAATTTCGACTTTGTAATAAATCTAATGAAGTATGAACTATCAATACCAATTACGTTATAATTACCGTAAATAACTATGTCATTAATTGAATCCATATAATGCTTAATTAGCCTTTATACCACATCTTCGTTGACATTCTCAGATCATATCACGGATACAGTTACCACGTACCGATTTTCTCTCTATTTATCATTAATAAAATCCCTTTAAATACATACATTTATCTCTCCTCATTATTTATACACCCAAAGAGATATAACAATGATCTTTCTTATGAGAAAACTTTATTTTAGTAAGTTGAAAATAAGGAATAATTGAAATATGAGATCATATAAAAATGACTTACTGGTAACTCAAAGGGAAAGCTATCTTGCCATTAATGAGTAGTCATATCTCATATCTGTAATGATCTTATTTACTGTGTTGTTTATTTATGTATTCGTTTGCTGAGCTACTCTTCGTGTGGAGTTTCTCCAGAAGAAACAGTATAGATAAAGACAAATAGAAAATGGAAATATTTTACACAATTTTCTACTTAAAGATAAGCATTAGAATTTAAGTATTTAGAATTTAGATGTTCCTGACTTAATTAAGTAAGTCTTCATTATCTTACGAGGAAATTATAATCTCTCTCTCTCTCTCTCTCTCTCTCTCTCTCTCTCTCTCTCTCTCTCTCTCTCTCTCTCTCTCTCTCTCTCTTCAGCTATACGCAAACAATAATAACAAATGCAGACGTTTCTAGTCCAATGTAGGATAAAGGTCTCAGACACGTTCTGAGTCATGAAAGGCCTCAGACATATCCTTAGTCATGAAAGGCCTCAGACACGTCCTGAGTCATGAAAGGCCTCAGACATGTCTTTAGTCATGAAAGGCCTCAGACGTCTCCTTAGTCATGAAAGGCCTCAGACATATCCTTAATCATGAAAGGCCTCAGACATGTCCTTAGTCATGAAAGGCCTCAGACATGTCCCTAGTCATGAAAGGCCTCAGACATGTCCCTAGTCATGAAAGGCCTCAGACATGTCCTTAGTCATGAAAGGCCTCAGACATGTTCTTAGTCATGAAAGGCCTCAGACATGTCCCTAGTCATGAAAGGCCTCAGACATGTCCCTAGTCATGAAAGGCTCAGACATGTCCTTAGTCATGAAAGGCTCAGACATGTCCTTAGTCATGAAAGGCCTCAGACATGTCCTGAGTCATGAAAGGCCTCAGACATGTCATTGGTCATGAAAGGCCTCAGACATGTCCTTAGTCATGAAAGGCCTCAGACATGTCCTGAGTCATGAAAGGCCTCAGACATGTCATTGGTCATGAAAGGCCTCAGACATGTCCTTAGTCATGAAAGGCCTCAGACACGTCCTTAGTCATGAAAGGCCTCAGACATGTCATTGGTCATGAAAGGCCTCAGACATGTCCTGAGTCATGAAAGGCCTCAGACACGTCCTTAGTCATGAAAGGCCTCAGACATGTCCTGAGTCATGAAAGGCCTCAGACACGTCCTTAGTCATGAAAGGCTCAGACATGTCCTTAGTCATGAAAGGCTCAGACATGTCCTGAGTCATGAAAGGCCTCAGACATGTCCCTAGTCATGAAAGGCTCAGACATGTCCTTAGTCATGAAAGGCTCAGACATGTCCTGAGTCATGAAAGGCCTCAGACAAGTCCTGAGTCATGAAAGGCTTCAGACATGTCCCTAGTCATGAAAGGCTCAGACATGTCCTTAGTCATGAAAGGCTTCAGACATGTCCCTAGTCATGAAAGGCTCAGACACGTCCTTAGTCATGAAAGGCTCAGACATATCCTGAGTCATGAAAGGCCTCAGACACGTCCTTAGTCAGGAAAGGCCTCAGACACGTCCTTAGTCATGAAAGGCCTCAGACATGTCCTGAGTCATGAAAGGCTTCAGACATGTCCCTAGTCATGAAAGGCTCAGACATGTCATGAGTCATGAAAGGCTTCAGACATGTCCCTAGTCATGAAAGGCTCAGACACGTCCTTAGTCATGAAAGGCTCAGACATGTCCTTAGTCATGAAAGGCTTCAGACATGTCCCTAGTCATGAAAGGCCTCAGACACGTCCTTAGTCATGAAAGGCCTCAGACATGTCCTGAGTCATGAAAGGCCTCAGACACGTCCTTAGTCATGAAAGGCTCAGACATGTCCTTAGTCATGAAAGGCTCAGACATGTCCTGAGTCATGAAAGGCCTCAGACATGTCCTTAGTCATGAAAGGCTCAGACATGTCCTTAGTCATGAAAGGCCTCAGACATGTCCTGAGTCATGAAAGGCTCAGACATGTCCTGAGTCATGAAAGGCCTCAGACATGTCCTTAGTCATGAAAGGCTCAGACATGTCCTTAGTCATGAAAGGCCTCAGACATGTCCTGAGTCATGAAATTCTCAGACATGTCCTGAGTCATGAAAGGCCTCAGACATGTCCTTAGTCATGAAAGGCTCAGACATGTCCTTAGTCATGAAAGGCCTCAGACACGTCCTTAGTCATGAAAGGCCTCAGACCTGTCCTGAGTCATGAAAGGCTCAGACATGTCCTGAGTCATGAAAGGCTTCAGACATGTCCCTAGTCATGAAAGGCTCAGACATGTCCTTAGTCATGAAAGGCTCAGACATGTCCTGAGTCATGAAAGGCCTCAGACATGTCCTTAGTCATGAAAGGCTCAGACATATCCTGGGTCATGAAAGGCTCAGACATGTCCTTAGTCATGAAAGACCTCAGACATGTCCTTAGTCATGAAAGGCCTCAGACATATCCTTAGTCATGAAAGGCTCAGACATGTCCTGAGTCATGAAAGGCCTCAGACATATCCTTTGTCATGAAAGGCTCAGACATATCCTTGGTCATGTCTGGGGTTTGTTCATTGTCATCACCACGCTGGCCACTGCGGAGTGACGATGATGGGAGACTAGTATGATCGCTCACAGCAAACCAACCTAGTATAAGTGGCCCTAACTAGTAGGCCCTACAGATGATCATGGCGATACTAAACCCTTTCACTACGTTAAGGTATCCCCACTCAGACAGGGTAACTATACACACACCCAAATATATAAGACCGGACAATATAATAAGCTCCCACGAAACATTCGAATGATTGAAGACATTAAGTCTTTCAAGAGGAAACTTAAGACTTTCTTATTCAAAAAGTCTTGCAACAGTGACTATTTAACAGTAAATGAACAATACGCGATATGAAACGTTAAATTACTCTGAACAAGGTAAAACGACAGCAGAGGTCCTGTAGAGAGTGGGGTTCCCCTGCTGTATGGGACCGGAAAAGCAGCCATCAAAGTAAGTAAGTAAGGAAGATTGTGGAATGCCCTTCTTAATTCAGGCAGTAGAATCACCTCAACCTGGAGACAATGTCAATACTTTCATTGAGGAACAAAACGAGAAAGTCTTCCGAGTTCATTTTTTTCCCAAGATCAGATTGACAATCGGGATGAATAGAACAGTTTCTCAATCTCGGAAGGAATTCTATTATTTCATTCTATTCTATTCTATTCCATTCTATTGCCTGAGGTCAGTCTGCTTTAGGGGCTTACTCTTGATGCATACAGACGAGCGCTTTTATGTAGTAAGAGCTCAAATGCTTTATGCACTCACACGCACACACACATACACACGCACATACACAGCTGACTATGGGTAATGGCCTGCCTAGACGTAAATTATTATTATTATTATTATTATTATTATTATTATTATTATTATTATTATTACTAGCCAAGCTACAACCCTAGTTGGGAAAGCAAGATGCTATAAGCCCATGGGCTCCAATAGGGAAAAACAGCCCAGTGAGGAAAGGAAATGAGGAAATAAATAAATGATGAGAACAAATTAACAATTAATCATTCTAAAAAACAGTAACAACGTCAAAATAGATATGTCCTATATAAACTATAAAAAGACTCATGTCAGCCTGGTCAACATATAAACATTTGCTCCAACTTTGAACACCAACATTTGCTGGAGTCAAGAAAAAAGAAAAAGAAAAAAGGGTATGAATCTTCATGTATCACTGAGATGCCATCATTTTCCAAGGGAAAAAGATATATATATATATATATATATATATATATATATATATATATATATATATATATATATATATATACATACATATATATATATATATATATATATATATATATATATATATATATATATATATATATATATATAAACTGTCACCATCCATTATATTTCTCCTTTTTATTGTGCAACTTGAAGAGGGCCAATGTGTATTGGTCGAAATATAGTGATTTATTTATATTTCCTTTTGTTTCTTTTATAGGCCTTTTTGAAGAAACATACAAAGATATATATATATATATATATATATATATATATATATATATATATACATATATATATATATGTATATGTATATGTATATATATACATATATTATATACATATACAGTATGTATGTATATATATATATATACATATATATATATGTATATATATATATATATATATATATATATATATATATATATATATATATATTATAAAGGATTATAAAGGTACTTTTCCAATGAAATCCTTAGTGAATGTTAATCTCTATATATATTAAAGACGAGTGTTTGGATATATATATATATATATATATATATATATATATATATATATATATATATATATATACATATCATTCAGGTTACGATGAGTGGCATTGACAGGCGTATAGCTAATCGGTCTCTCACCGACCCTCGGGTAGGGAGAGAGGTGTAGTCATACCCTGGTGAGAGGGTGTACCCAAGAGAGGTACACTCGGAAACCACAACTGCCTTTTTGTAGTTAGTTAAGGGGGAGGGGGGAGGGGGGTAAGGGTTGAATCTGTATGCATATGTATCTAGATATTTATCCGTAATTACTGACTGGTCGCATACACTATAGTTCATTTCTTTTAGCGAGGCATATTTGCACCGACTTGCAGCGGTGCCCTTTTAGCTCGGAAAAGTTTCCTGATCGCTGATTGGTTGGACAAGATAATTCTAACCAATCAGCGATCAGGAAACTTTTCCGAGCTAAAAGGGCACCGTTGCGAGTCGGTGGAAATCTGCCTCGCTAAAAGAAATGGACTATAGTCCTCTATATTTTTAAAAATATCTTTGCAATGTTTACACTTTTTACTTTTTAGATCTGAAATCCTTAAGTCCTATTCTAAATCCTTGTCAAGGAATCAATCTATGATCCTTCATATATAAATAAAAAAACTATCTTTTATTCCTTTGCAACATTTAATCTGCAAATCAGGTTTAGCCTTCGCTTCTGGCAAGGAAAGCTGTACTCTACAATATGGGCTTCAGAGTACAAGTCCCTTGGGCTGATATGGCCAGTCATTATGGGGGCTGGAACATGCTAAAATCGCAAAAATGTAATTCATGTTGCCTATATATTAAAATGTGAAAATGTACCCTACATTTCTTGTTTGGCGTCCGTCAAAATGATGTGTTCTACATCGCGTATATATCTAAATGTGAACATTTACTCAAAATCGCTTGCTTGATATTCGTCAAAATGATGTGTTTCACATTGTGTATGTATAAGAATGTGAACATTTACTCAACATCGCTTGTTTGGTATATGTCGAATTGATGTGTACCACATTGCGTATACATCTAAATGTGAAAAAGTACTCCACATTTTTTGTCTGGCGTCCGTCAAAATGGTGTGTTCCACGTCGTTTATATATTAAAATGTGAACATTTACCCAACATCGCTTGCTTGATGTTCGTCAAAAAATGTGTTCCACGTTGCGTAGGTATCAGAATGTGAACATTTACTCAACATCGCTTGTTTGGTGTCTGTCAAAATGATGTGTTCCACATCGCGTATGTATCAGAATGTGAACATTTACTCAACATCGCTAGTTTGCGTCTGTCAAAAAGATGTGTTCCACATCTCGTATATATCTAAATGTGAACATTTACTCAACATCGCTTGCTTAGCATCTGTCAAAATGATGTGTTTCACATCGCATATGTATCAAAATGTGAAAATGTACTCCACATCGCTTGTCAAAATGGTGAAAGAGTTCTACAACACTTGGTTAAAAGGTTTACTGGTATCTAATAATAATAATAATAATAATAATAATAACATTAATAATAATAATAATAATATGTAAATACACCCGGATAATTAATAACATTTCCATATTATTATTATTATTATTATTATTATTATTATTTGCTAAGCTACAACCCTAATTGGAAAAGCAGGATGCTATAAGCCCAGGGATCCCAACAGGGAAAATAGCCCAGTAAGGAAAGGAAACGAAGAAAAATAAAATATTTTAAGAGCAACAACATTTAAATAAATATCTCCTATATAAACTATAAAAGCTTTAACAAAACAAAAGGAAGCGAAGTTACATAGAATAGTGTCCTCGAGTGCACCCTCAAGCAAGGGAACTCTAACCCAAGACAGTGGAAGACCGTGGCACAGAGGCTATGGCACTACCCAATATATGTGCCTCTGTACATATGAATCCTCCCAGATAATTAATAACCACATCTCCCAATCAATCATCTTTCCCTAAGATATAATCAGCATTCAAGATAACAAATTACCTCCCGTTATCTCCCGTTGATCTCATTTAGAAGTCCAACCATCATCTAATTGCCCCCTTGTCCTTAGCAATGTCCACCGAAACATATTGCTAACACGTCCATGTCTTGTTTTCTCCGTCTTCCGAAACAATAGGTGAAACAATGTCATCTGCTCCAGTGACCTCTATACGTGTACAAAATGTTGCATAAGTATTTGGTGTTCATTAATCTCTTTGTGTCTTGGAATAATTTGGTGGAGCGAGCGGTTTTTTTTTTTTTTTTTGGGGCATTTAGTGGAAATGGCTTAAGGGAATGATCATGTCACAAGGGAATGCAGTATTTACAGTATGTACAGTGTATTTATCTATGTATGTATGTATCTATCTATCTATCTACCTATCTACCGATCTATCTGTCTGTCTGTCTATCTATCTATCTGTATATACATACACACACACACACACACACACACATACATATATATATATATATATATATATATATATATATATATATATATATATATATATATATGTGTGTGTGTGTGTGTGTGTGTGTGTGTGTGTGTGTGTGTGTATGTAAATATTATTATTATTATTATTATTATTATTATTATCATTATTATATATTGCCAGACTTTTGCTCTTTATCATATAGGGGACATAAGTTATATTTTTCCTAAACAGTAATTTTTAGAATATTTTTCTTTATCTAATAAACTATATTAATTTACAGCGCCAAGAACACGAACTTTTCAAGACCATTTTACAGAAACCAATCGATCAAGGATAGTCTGCCACACGCGAAATACTATACCGCCCCCATAAGAGAGCCATGACGCGGTAACTCCTTCGAAATTCCATCCATGGCCACCCAATTCTACTCAGAATGATCATAGCAGATCATTACCCTGGACGGTAGAATATCGAATCACCCATTACATCCCATTAGACGTTCATTAACCTCATTCTTTTGGCGTCAGACGGACACAGAGAGCCCCCTGGAGAGGGACGGTTAAACTAGATCAGTCCTTATCCAGTATTCATGAGACAAAAGACCAGAGATCAGAAGCTTTTTGTCATGAAGATGAAGGTATAGGAAATGATTAGGTTCTTTGTCGTAATGAAGCTCGCGTGACAGTGTTAGCTAATTGTTTCCTATACTTTAGTTTCTGTCTGATAGTTTCGTCTCCTGAGTACTGAGTCATGTTTACTTCTTCTTTCGCGTTTCTTTTATTTCTTCCTTTCTTTTGTTACTGATCTTGATATATTCTGTTTTCGATGCTTTATCTATAAATGGTTTATTTGCGATTCACTTATTTCCTTTCCTCGCGGGACTGCTTTCTCTGTCGGAGCCCCTAGGCTTGTAGGTTTCTTCTTTTTCAAACAGGGTTGTAACTTAGCTAGTAATATATATATATATATATATATATATATATATATATATATATATATATATATATCATCATCATCATCATCAGCCGTTACTAGTTGAGTGCAGGGCAAAGGCCTCAGACATATCCTTCCACTGGCGTCTGTTTATGGTCTTTCTGTGCCAGTCCACGCCCGCAAACTTCTTTAGTTCGTCGATCCATCGTCATCTCTTCTTCCTCTGTTTTTTACACACACACACCCACACACCTATACATACACACACACACACACACACACATATATATATATATATATATATATATATATATATATATATATATATATATATATATAAATATATATATATATATATATATATATATATATATATATATATATATATATATATATATATATATATATAATCAGATCACGCCAGGCGTAGGAAACTGTCTTATCCTGCCTCATTATATATGCATGAACTGTAATGACGCTCGCCTTATTTCCCAAGCCGGAACACGTCTCGAGTTAAACAATGTTCCAGTAATGATGTCGATCGTAAATAGTCCCTTCATCGATCAATTGACATCATTATGAAGCCTAGACGTCGATCGATGATGTCACAACAGGAGACGCAGTTAATGTGAGTTTTCTTATTCAGTTTTGTCATTTCGTATTTTTATGAAGAGTGATTAGAAACATGGAGATGGTCGAATAGAATTTCAGGGAAAGAAGTTTCTTAAAAGACTAAGTAAAAGAAGAAATCTTGGTATTATTATTATTATTATTATTATTATTATTATTATTATTATCATTATCATTATTATTACTAGCCAAGCTACAACCCTAGTTGGAAAAGCAAGATGCTGTAAGCCCAAGGGTTCCAATAGGGAAAAATAGCCCAGTGAGGAAGGGAAATAAGGAAGTAAATAAATGATGAGAACAAATTAACAATAAATCATTCTAAAAACAGTAACAACGTCAAAATAGATATGTCCTATAAAAACTATTAACAACGTCAAAAACAGATATGTCATATATAAACTATAAAAAGACTCATGTCAGCCTGGTCAACATAAAAACATTTGCTCCAACTTTGAACTTTTGAAGTTCTACTGAATGACTTTGGATATACCGGGTAGAAGAAACTCTTTAGCTATGGTAAGCAGCTCTTCTAGAAGGACACTCTGAAAGCAAACCATTGTAGGTAGTAGGTTGGCCAGGGCACCAGCCACCCGTTGAAATACTATCGCTAGAGATTTTTGGGGTCATTTGACTGACCAGACAGTACTACATTGCATCCTTCTCTCTGGTTACGGTTCATTTCCTCTTTGCCTACACATACACCGAATAGTCTGGCCTATTCTTTGCATATTCTCCTCTGTCCTCATACACCTGACAACACTTGAGATTACCAAACAATTTTTCACCCAAGGGTTTTACTACTGCACTGTAATTGTTCAGTGGCTACTTGCCACTTGATAAGGGTAGACGAGACTCTTTAGCTATAGTAAGCAGCTCCTCTAGTAGGACACTCCGAAATCAAACCATTATTCTCTAGTCTTGGGTAGTGCCATAGCCTCCGTGTACATTATTTTTTTGTTTACAGGAGTAAAAGTATTTCTTCTTCGCTCAAGGAGTTAATTACTGCACTGTAATTGTTCATTGGCTACTTTCCACTTGGTAAGGGTAGAAGAGACTCTTTAGCTATGGTAAGCAGCCCTTATAGGAGAAGGACACTCCAAAATTAAACCATT
>NC_090726.1:49350249-49362749 GCF_036898095.1 Palaemon carinicauda | reverse complement strand
ATTTCACAATTTCATTATTTCACAATTTCATTATTTCACAATTTCATAATTTCACAATTTCACAATTTCACAATATCAGTCAGAAAATTAGTGTTAAAGTCAAGTTTCAATGTTTGCGATAGTTTAAATATATATATATATATATATATATATATATATATATATATATATATATATATATATATATATATATATATGTATATATATATGTATACATACATACATATAATATATATATATATATATATATATATATATATATATATATATATATATATATATATATATATATATATATATATATATATCTTTTCTACAGGTGGCCATATACAGGCACATCATTAATTACTGAGGTATATAAAAGCACTGTAGATATGGAAAATGTTAGCCACTGGACAAAGTTGAGTGTTTCATTAACAGTCTATGTCGAAGTCTTATGCAACCTAGTTTATAGAATCGTTAGCCTCAGTCGACCCAGTCGACAATCACAGTCTCAGTCAATCCAGTCGACAGTCATGGAGTCTCAGTCCATCCAGTCGACAGTCCTAGAGTCTCAGTCAATAAAATAAAACCATTCGTTCCAAGATATTGCTTAAAACTGATTCCAAATCATTGTTGTTTTCAGTCCTTGAACACCAACGTCTTCAGTTAATTTCACCGTGAGTCGTCTTAACGTCTTAAGTTAATTTAACTGTGAGTCGTCTTCACGTCTAGTTATTTTCACTGTGAGTCGTCTTCATATCTAGTTATTTTCACCGTGAGTCGTCTTCACGTCTTAAGTTAATTTAACTGTGAGTCGTCTTCACGTCTAGTTATTTTCACTGTGAGTCGCCTCTGTCTTAAGTTAATTTAACTGTGAGTCGTCTTCACGTCCTAAGCTAAATTTAACTGTGAGTCGTCTTCACGTCTTAAGTTGATTTAACTGTGAGTCATCTTCACGTCTTAAGTTAATTTAACTGTGAGTCGTCTTCACGTCCTAAGTTAATTTAACCGTAAGTCGTCTTCATGTCTCAAGTTATTTTCACCGTGAGTCAGCTTCTCGTCTTAAGTTAATTTAACTGTGAGTCGTCTTCACGTCTAGTTAATTTCACTGTGAGTCGTCTTCACGTCTTAAGTTAATTTAACTGTGAGTCGTCTTCACGTCTTAAGTTAATTTAACTGTGAGTCGTCTTCACGTCTTAAGTTAATTTAACTGTGAGTCGTCTTCAAGTCCTAAGTTAATTTAACAGTGAGTCGTCTTCACGTCTTAAGTTAATTTAACTGTGAGTCGTCTTCACGTCCTAAATTAATTCAACTGTGAGTCGTCTTCACGTCTTAAGTTAATTTAACTGTGAGTCGTCTTCACGTCCTAAATTAATTCAACTGTGAGTCGTCTTCACGTCTTAAGTTAATTTAACTGTGAGTCGTCTTCACGTCCTAAATTAATTCAACTGTGAGTCGTCTTCACGTCTTAAGTTAATTTAACTGTGAGTCGTCTTCACGTCCTAAATTAATTCAACTGTGAGTCGTCTTCACGTCTTAAGTTAATTTAACTGTGAGTCGTCTTCACGTCCTAAATTAATTCAACTGTGAGTCGTCTTCACATCCTAAGTTAATTTAACTGTGAGTCGTCTTCACGTCCTAAGTTAATTCAACTGTGAGTCGTCTTCACGTCCTAAGTTAATTTAACTGTGAGTCGTCTTCACGTCCTAAGTTAATTCAACTGTGAGTCGTCTTC
This sequence comes from Palaemon carinicauda, assembly GCF_036898095.1. NCBI lineage: Eukaryota > Metazoa > Arthropoda > Malacostraca > Decapoda > Palaemonidae > Palaemon > Palaemon carinicauda. Next base: position 49,361,032 of record NC_090726.1, on the reverse strand, counting down.
ACGTCCTAAGTTAATTTAACTGTGAGTCGTCTTCACGTCCTAAGTTAATTCAACTGTGAGTCGTCTTCACGTCCTAAGTTAATTTAACTGTGAGTCGTCTTCACGTCTTAAGTTAATTTAACTGTGAGTCGTCTTCACGTCTTAAGTTAATTTAACTGTGAGTCGTCTTCACGTCCTAAATTAATTTAACTGTGAGTCGTCTTCACGTCTTAAGTTAATTTAACTGTGAGTCGTCTTCACGTCTTAAGTTAATTTAACTGTGAGTCGTCTTCACGTCTTAAGTTAATTTCACCGTAAGTCATCTTCTCGTCTAGTTATTTTCACCGTGAGTCATCTCCATGTCTTAAGTTAATTCAACTGTGAGTCGTCTTCACGTCTTAAGTTAATTTAACTGTGAGTCGTCTTCACGTCTTAAGTTAATTTAACTGTGAGTCGTTTTCACGTCTTAAGTTAATTTAACGGTGAGTCGTCTTCACGTCTTAAGTTAATTTAACTGTGAGTTGTTTTCACGTCTTAAGTTAATTTAACGGTGAGTCGTCTTCACGTCTAGTTATTTTCACCGTAAGTCATCTTCTCGTCTAGTTATTTTCACCGTGAGTCATCTCCATGTCTTAAGTTAATTCAACTGTGAGTCGTCTTCACGTCTTAAGTTAATTTAACCGTGAGTCGTCTTCACGTCTGTTAATTTCACCGGGAGCTGTCTTCCACGCCCCTTCATATCCTCATATTAATGTCATGACCTTTACGTATATACATTGTAAGGTCACTCACCAAACATTTTCCACAACAACCTTCCTTCTATCACAGTAAAATCAAACCACACAAGGAAATCATCCCATGAACTTAAGGCTTCTTCTTCTTTTTCTCGATATCCATTTTACTCTTGGCCAGCTTCGTGTTTGTGGAGTAATTGAAGATGTTGAAGAGGGAGATTGGGCACGCTTCGAAGTGTCCGTCACATTCTCCAGCCTTGCCGAGGGACGACGCTTCATTGTATGCTTCAAGAAAATTGTCTTCCTTCGGTCTGTTCAAAGGACAATTTGATTAATAGAATCTACCCTTAATGCTGTATTAATAATTAATTAATTTTGATTATATGAGAAATCTCATAAGAGATACAGACTGTAATAAGTAAAAAGTTTTATATATATTTTTTTATAGCTTTTTGACGTCAATTCCTTCAATAGGATAATAATAAAGTTATTATTATTATCATTATTATTATTATTATTATTATTATTATTATTATTATTATTTTCATCATCATCATTATTACTATTATTATTATTATTATTATTATTATTATTATTATTATTACTAGCAAATCTACAACCCTAGTTGGAAAAGCAAGATGCTGTAAGTTCAAGGGCTCCAACAGGGAAAAATAGCCGAGTGAGGAAAGGAAATAAGGAAATGAATAAACGATTTAGGAAGTAATGAACAATTAAAATAAAATATTTCCAAAATGATTAACAACATAAAACAGATACTTCATATATAAACTATAGAAAGACTTATGTCAGTCTGTTAGGTTTTTTGTTCCCTATAGAATGACATTAGGAATTAGATAAAGACGGTCCAGCCAGTCTTGTGTACCAACCGTGTGTCACACGATCGTACATAGTTCATTTTGTGTATATATTGCTTGTATCTTCGCTCTCCCCTTGCACTATAAAGAACCTGAAAAAACATGTCTGTTTTTCTCATCGGTAACGGTGTCGATTTTGAACAGGAAATTTCCTGTTGCCTTGAGCTTTTGTATATAAAGGAGCGTGTTCTATAATAAACTCACTCAGTTGCTTTCATCCTGTCGTTGAGTCACAACCTTTTCTCGGCCCGTCACACTTGTTAAAATAATTTCATGAGATATTTAAGCTCGGAGGCTAAATGAACAACTCAATTCAGAATTTGGCTATAAAATGAAAAAATCAGAAAGCTAATTGAAGCTCAAATTAGCTACTTGGTACAAAGTTTGATTATGAGATACAAAAAATATACGTCAGAAATTAGCTGCTCAGTACAAAGTTTAGTTACAAGATACAAAAACACGTCAGAAATTGGCTGCTCGGTACAAAATTCACTTAAAAGACAAAACAAAAATTAGTCAAGAGAAAAATAATCGAAGATTAAATTAGCTAATCAGTACAAAGTTTGACTACAAAATACAAAAATATACGTCAGAAATTAGTTACTCAGTACGAGGTTTAGCTACAAGACACAAAAAATACGTCAGAAAATCTAATAGGGGATCAAGTTAGTTAATCAATACATAGTTTGGCTACAAAATACGAAAATATATGTCAGAAATTAGTTACTTAGTACGAAGTTTAGCTACAAGACAAAAAAAAAAAAAAAAAAAAAAAAAAAACCTCAAGAAAACACTAATCGAAGATGAACTTAGTTAATCGGTACAAAGTTTGACTACAAAATACAAAAATATACGTCAGAATTAGCAGCTCAGTACAAAGTTTAGCTACAAAAAAAAAGGAAAAAAAACAGTAAGAAAACACTGTAGATAAAATTAGCTACTCGGTACAAAGTTTGACTACAAAATACAAAAATATACGTCAGAATTAGCAGCTCAGTACAAAGTTTAGCTAGAAAAAAAAAAGAAAAGAAAAAAAAAACAGTAAGAAAACACTGTAGATAAAATTAGCTACTCGGTACAAAGCTTGACTACAAAATACAAAAATATGCGTCAGAAGTAGCAGCTCAGTACTGAGTTTAGCTACGTAATACAAAAGAAAAATAAGATTGAAAACACTGACGATAAAATTAGCTACCCAGTACAAAATTTGGATACAAAATACAAAAATATACGTCAGAATTTAGCTGTTCAGTACAAAGTTTAGCTACAAGATCCACAAAATAATGAGTTTAGCTACTTAATACAAAATAAAAATAAGCTAGAAAACACTGAAGATTAAATTAGCTACCCAGTACAAAATTTGGCTACAAAATACAAAAATATACGTCAGAATTTAGCTGTTCAGTACAAAGTTTAACTACAAGATACACAAAATAAACGTCAGAAAACACTGAAGATTTTAACTATACTCAGTACAAATTTCAGCTACAAGATATAAAAAGAAAAAAAAAATAAACAGAAGAAGCTCATATGTTAGACTCACGTTAAAGTACAAAATTTGGCTACAAAATACAGAAATATACGTCAGACTTTAGCTGTTCAGTACAAAGTTTTGCTAGACAAAATAAACGTCAGAAAACACTGAAGATTTTAGCCATACTCAGTACAAATTTCAGCTACAAGATATGAAAAGAAAAAAAAGAAAAAAAAGAATAAGCAGTACAAATTTTAGCTACAAGATATAAAAAGAAAAAACAAAAAAAGAAGCTTCTAAGTTAGACTCACGTTAAGAAAGTGGCGAGCATTTTCCCCAGAAGATTGAGCTTCTGTATCCTAGTGTGCTGAGCCTCACAGATGAACCTCAGGAGACAAATACGTCCATCAACGCCCACAGCTGAGAGAGAGGCTGCCAGCTGATCGTATATGGCCTTCTGATCTTCGGCGAGACTCCTTAGGGAGAAATGATTGTGAATGAAGTAAAAATATGAAGATTCCTGAAGGAAACACATTAATGACACTAAGGTTATCGTCTTCAGTGAAAATTGCATTAGAGGGAAGCTGTGTCACACACACACACACACACACACATATATATATATATATATATATATATATATATATATATATATATATATCTATATACTGTATATATATATATATATATATATATATATATATATATATATACTGTGTTTATATATATGTATATATATAAATATATATGTATATATACTGTATATATATACATATATATATATATATATATATATATATATATATATATATATATATATGTATATATATAAATATATATATATGCATACATACATATATATACATATATATATATATATATATATATATATATATACATACTGTATATATGTAAACACGTGTGTTTGCTTGAGTGTACACATTTATTCTAATTTTATCTCATAGGGATTAATCATACAACGTCACTACTTAATAATACTTAAACGGAATGAAGAAAACCTCACTCCTCCCTACAGTATAAATAACAACCCTAATTATACACCACATATATATATATATATATATATATATATATATATATATATATATATATATATATATATATTTATATATATACTGTATATATGTACATACATACTGTATATATGTAAACACGTATGTTTGTTTGAGTATACACATTTATTCTAATTCTATCTCATAAAGATTAATCATACACATCAATTCTTAGTAGTACTTACCGGAATGAAAAAAAAAAAGCTGTACTCCTCCCTACAGTATAAATAACAACCCTAATTATACACCAACACAATTGATCGTTATTCCGGGCCTAACGAGAGCGTGATCAACACTTCCATCATTCATGCAACGACAAAAGAAGATGCAAATAAACCTCCTATTGGAATGTTTATAAACACATCGCCCTCGTTCGATAATCAAATCACGTCATGCACCCTTACTGTACTTTGGGGTTACGTAAGTCTTATGAAATCCTGAGGTAGGTAAATAATTTCTCTTTATAAGGATAAATCGGGTCTTGAGAGAGCTACGTTCGTGGCAAATGTTTCCAGGCTCTTGTGAGCTGGTTTATGTCTACGTATAAATTGTACAAGTTGGTATATGCTTGCAATAATACACTGTTTGTGTATTTTTTGTGGGTAGTGTATGAAAGTATTTGGAGAGAGAGAGAGAGAGAGAGAGAGAGAGAGAGAGGAGAGAGAGAGAGAGAGAGAGAGAGAGAGAGGGGGAGTTTTCTAGACTTGTTTGTGTATTACTATTCCATAAAATAGTCAAGGAGCTACCAAGATTTCTGAAGTAATTTCTGAGAGAGAGAGAGAGAGAGAGAGAGAGAGAGAGAGAGAGAGAGAGAGAGAGAGAGAGTGTGTGTTTTCTAGACTTGTTTGTGTATTACTATTCCATAAAATAGTCAAGAAGCTACTAAGATTTCTGAAGTAATCTTTAAGAGAGAGAGAGAGAGAGAGAGAGAGAGAGAGAGAGAGAGAGAGAGAGAGAGAGAGAGAGAGAGAGAGAGTTTTGTTTCTAGACTTGTCTGTGTATTACTATTCCATAAAATAATCAAGAAGCTACCAAGATTTCTGAAGTAATTTCTGAGAGAGAGAGAGAGAGAGAGAGAGAGAGAGAGAGAGAGAGAGAGAGAGAGAGAGAGAGAGAGAGAGAGAGAGTTTTGTTTCTAGACTTGTATTTTTATTACTATAGTTTTGTTTCTAGACTTGTATTTTTATTACTATTCCACAAAGTGGACAAACATCCTCCAAGATTTCTCAAGTAATCTCTAAATAAATAACAGCAATAACAACAATTATTATAATAATGATAATAATAAAAATAAGTAATAGTAATGCATTCCACTAGAAATGACAGCAAAATTACGTAATTAAGTTTCTATCTACGTTATTCAATAGAACGAACTATCATCCTCCCTGCCTGAAAAGGCAGCCCAGTAATGGCCCAGAGGCCAGGCTATATAAACAGCAGGCCAAGGGTAAACAACAGAGCCAGGTAACGTAGTAAATGTTACCTTACCTGCCTTCTGTTTGTTACCCCAGGCATATCACTTGAAGGAAAGACAGACACGGCAAATTCACTGCAGGACGTGGCTGAAGGGAAACCTCTGATTCTCTGGTCTGATCATCTTGGCAGAAAGAAATTTGTCAGTTCTTTGCTTGATGGTTTCCTAAAGCTTAATAGTAGTCTTGCTATGATGTAGTCTTGCTATGATAAGTGTGAATAGTGATTGGCTACTGGCACTGCTACTGAATCAATAAAGATTATCTTTGCTATTAGTATGGGTAACCCTAGTACCTTTATTCCTATTTAATGATTAATCGTTACGGCTGCTATTAATATCAAACGATGAATCACTATTATTACTATTTATACCACTATTATTACTGCATCTACTATCATTATTACTACCACTCTGATACTAATGCTATTATATGATTACTCCTGATCCTTCTGTGCTATATATGAAGAACTGATGGTGTTGGGCTCTGTTAGGAAAAAACTTTTAGGAAAAATGGGATACTTGATGTAAATAGCCATGCTATAAGTATCATATGACAATTCAAAAGGCTTATTACAATTACTAATGCTTCATTTACTATTACATCCGCTGTTACCTTGCATGTGAAGCTACAATGTACAGTTACCATTGCTAAAGTCGAAATTTAGCATATTTTGTAGTATTACCCCTTTAGTGAGGGTTCTCGCCTTTTTCATAACTTGGAACAGCATCAAATGATATTTTATCAAATTGTAGAATGGGCTGATTATGCGTGGAACTGATCACGGAGAAAATTCTTCTTTTTCATCATTTGAAACATCAAATAATATTTTATCAAATTGTAGAAAGGACTGATTATATATGGGAACTGACTGATCACGGAGCAAACGTTTTTATTGGTTCTATATCAGTTTAAAAAAAAACGAAAAATAAATCAGCAATAGTCATGAATTAAATCCAGGTCTGAAACTTAACAATATTCTTCTTCGCCCCATCCCATTATCCTTACATTAAAGGGTCGGTTACCTGATACGCCCTCTCCAATGGCTTCGATCAAAGGCATCCTCTTCCATCAAACCTCTTCTCTCCATATCATCCTTCACCTTATCTCGCCATCTAACATTACTGTTCCCCAAAATATGTGGCAAAGCAAAATTCACTAATATTATCTTACTATTAAGACAACTACTACTGCTAGTACCGTTAGGATAATCATCAACATGATCTTTGAAAAATGTATCTAGTACCAAATTTATCATATCAACTTGCTGAAAGTCAACCAGATCAAGAGTAATCACCCTATCTGTTGTTACCAATGACGAACCATGTTTCACCCTACCTGTTACCAATGACAAACCGTTTTTCACCCTACCTACTGTTACCAATGACAAACCGTTTTTCACCCTACCTATTACCAATGACAAACCGTTTTTCACCCTACCTGCTGTTACCAATGACGAACTGTATTTTCACCCTACCTATTGGTACCAGTGACAAACTGTTTTTCACCCTACCTGCTGTTAACAATGCAAACCGTTATTTCACTCTACCTGCTGTAACTATTGACGACCTGTATTTTCACCCTAGTTGTTACCAATGACAAACCCTTTTTCACCCTACCTGCTGTTACCAATGACGAGCTGTATTTTCACCCTACCTGTTACTAATGATGACAATTTTTCACCCTACCTGCTGTTACCAATGACGAACTGTTTTCTCTGGGCACCATTGAGACCTTGGTGGCTACTGAAGGGTCCGAAGGCTCCATGTCCGCTAGAGAAGGACCCACGAGTTCCCGATAGAGGGTCGTAGGAGCTGTATGATGACGTAGGACCATCGTAAGAAGTGTAGCTACTTTCAGTAGGATGATTATGATTATCCTGAATCACTGAGCTCCCGGAAGGATGAGTGTGAAATCCGGAACTTCCAGAATGATCATTGAATGATCCAGAGCTTCCGGTATGGGCATCAAATGATCCAGTACTTCCAGTATGATCAATGTATGGCCCAGAGCTTCCAGTGTGGTCTTTGTATGATCCATAACTCCCATATTGACTCTCATAAGGCCCATAACTTCCCGAGGGATCATTGGGATTTTGGAAAACTTTAAAATGACTTCCGTAATTGTTGTCATAAGATCCGTAACTTTCGTAATCTCCGCCGGAAGTGTCTTGAGTTCCGTAATAGCCTTCGTAAGAGGAATAGTCACTATCATTGTTGTCCCAGAATGGCAAACCTTCGTAATCATCGGGGTTGACATCGCCAAAGAGGGTATCCAGGAAGAACAAAGTCCTGAACAAGAAACCAGTGTTGCCTAGGACACGCCCAGTTGTGCCCAAGATAGGATTGTTGCAGAACCCCTCAATGAGGAAAATACCACGTGTTGAGGCAGCCATCTTGATTTCACTGAGCTTGGCTTATTTTCTTGTATGGGCTGTTCTGTTCTCAGCTGTTTCCTTGTACTCCAAGTTGGGTAACTGTAGTCCTTCCTTTTCAGTCTACGATATGATTCCAAACAAAGTATAAAGTTTATCTATGTTCTTTTCTATTCACTTCATTTAATTGATAATAAGACTCTATGTGTGTGTCTATTAGCTATAGCTCTATGTTGCTGTAGATCAGTGTTGCCACTAGCCGAGCCAACCAGCTACTCAGTACCGTACCTGTTGAAAAAGAACAAATCAACACTGTCTGGCTTTTGAAAAGCATTGGGACTTACCTGGCTGTATCGGGCTTGCCCTTTTTTGCAAAGACTTGAGTCAAGTCAATGGCCGCTCTGAAGACAAAGACGATGGTCGTTGCCAGTTCTGCCATGTCAGTGTTTTTCACAACTATCGGAAGATTCAACTGCAGATAGGGAGAAGAGCACAATACCAGAATAGCATTTGAGATGCATTAGGAGCTTCTGTTTTTATTTTTTTATTTTTAAAGGTTTGGAGTTTTATTGGGAAATTTAGTTATCATTCATATTTGCAACTAATTTATGCATCTCACTGTACATAAATATCCTAGACCTTCATAAAATCATATTCAATAGAGGTAGTTAAAAATGATTTAGTTAAGCTAACACCTAAAGAAAATTCACAATGGAGAAAATGGTCTCATAGTTAGATGAACACAATGGAAATTGTAATGGATCAAATTATGAATAACTTTTCTAAATGAAAACGAGGTTGGCCACTTCTGGTGATTTCTTTTTTCAAAGATCTCGTATCGAATTGAATTACATAAAAGAAAATGGAAATGAAGCAACATAAATGTACAAGTAATAGTGAGATTAGAAAGTAAATGAACATCAGGATGTGAATGATTTGGATGAATACAGTTTTAAGAATACTAAAGAGAGAGAGAGAGAGAGAGAGAGAGAGAGAGAGAGAGAGAGAGAGAGAGAGAGAGAGAGAGAGAGAGATTATAAGCTTCAGCAAAAGGACAAATATAAATGATTTAGATAGAGATAAATAAATATAGTCACTCAATATTAAACCAGCTAAATAAGTATATTTTTATTGAAGTGTCTACCCTATTTACTTTTACTATGAAATTAACATATCAATCATTAAAATCACTGGAGTTTCTTCAAAGATTTACAAACCTGATTTTCGATGAACCAAGTCTGTCCGGTATGCAGTGAGATGCTCTCTCCGGAGATGATGTCAAAAGTTCGTGACATCTTTCTTCTTCTTCTTCTTCTTCTTCTTCTTCTTCTTCTTCTTCTTCTTCTTCTTGTTTCACCTCTCACTTCTCCTCACATGCACTCTGAAGCAAATAAAGGTATATATGAGGAAAGACAACTTCCTGATATTTCTTCTTTCACCTCTAACTTCTCCTCACATACACTCTGAAGTAAATAAGGCATATATGAGGCCAGAAAACTTCCTGATTTTTCTTCTTTCACCTCTCACTTCTCCTCACATACATTCTGAAGTAAATAAGGTATATTTCAGGCCAGACAACTTCCTGATTTTTCTTCTATCACCTCTCACTTCTCCTCACATACACTCTGAAGCAAATAAGGTATATTTCAGGCCAGACAACTTCCTGATTTTTCTTCTATCACCTCTCACTTCTCCTCACATACACTCTGAAGCAAATAAGGTATATTTCAGGCCAGACAACTTCCTGATTTTTTCTTCTCTCACCTCTCCTTCTCCTCACATACACTCTGAAGTAAATAAGGCATATATGAGGCCAGAAACTTCCTGATTTTTCTTCTTTCACCTCTAACTTCTCCTCACATACATTCTGAAGCGAGTCCCTCCCTGGTCCTAGCTTGGGTGGATAGGGGTATTGCTACTGTCCCTTGCGTCTGCCATTCATGAGTGGCCTTTAAACCTTAAAACTCGTTAGTTCCTTTGGTTGCTGCAAACCCACCATCCTTATGAGCTAAGGATGGGGGTTTGGGGAGCCTATAGGTCTCTTAGCTGAGTCCTCAGCAGCCATTGCGTGGCCCTCCCTTGTCCTAACATGGGTGGAAAGGGGGCTTAGGTGCTTATCATATGCATGTACGGCCAGTCTCTAGAGCATTGTCCTGCGAAGACATTGCCATTCATGAGAGGCCTTTAAACCTTTAAACTGAGTATGTTAAAATGTACAATCCCCAATGTTACAAGGTTATTTGATCTAGCATTTTATTCTGATATTCACAGAAATGTTTTTGACCAAAAATTTAAGTTTAACAATGGACCGGAAATTCCTGATTACCGATTGCTTTGAGGAATGATATCTGACAGTAATGCTATACTTATGTTACAGAACCACAATAAGAATATTTATAGCAACCTCTGTGTCACTGGATCAATGCAAATCTCTATATACGTCATTTATAGACCTTGATCAATACATTATCTAATTTATGAATATCTATACGATTTTTTCCGGACTTTTTATAATGTTGTAATGACTGATTAATGTTTGATCATCATTATGATTCTGGAAAAATCATGTTATCAAATTATCCTGAATGGTTATTATATATTTTCCTTACCATGACAAAGAAGCATCTGCCCAAAATTATTCATCTTCCCTATATAATAAAGAGAAAGTGCCTGGATATATATATACATATATATATATATATATATATATATATATATATATGTATATATATATTTATGTATGTATGTATATGTATGTGTATGTGTATGCGTATGTGTATGTATATGTATGGTTATCGCTCA
>NC_090726.1:49342749-49347749 GCF_036898095.1 Palaemon carinicauda | reverse complement strand
TATAACAGTAAAAAAAATAATAATTACGAAAGAACAGAACAGAACAGAACAGACTGTCCACACTATCTGGTCCTGTGGATACACTGTATATGACCCTTAGCTACAGATGTCACACTTTAATAACACTACCGCTGTCCTTGGCCACGCCCACTATGCATGACGTCACTGACCGGTCACTGGACTCGCCTTCCCTTAGCTCCGCCCACTCGAGTGCCTCGTAGTTTTAGAGATGAGTATTCGTACGTTGTTCCTAAGATGTTATTCATGTTATTCATAGATATATATTTAGGCCAATTTGGTAATGAATGTGCCCGTTATGTTATCCATCTTGTGGAGCGGTGAGATCACGAGAAATGAGTATAAGATTTTGATGAGATTGGGCACAGGTAAACGGCTGTGTGTTATGCATAGTAACAATCTGTTAAAGTTAATTATTTCTCGTTCTGAGGATCTTAAGAGTAATCTAATTATTCTCACTCAAGGATTAATGACTGTTTTTCGAGATTTTTTATTCTCTGTAATGACAGATATAAATTTTGACTGTATTTCATATATAAAAGAGTACAGGATTATTTTGGAAAATCTTACAGATTTCTTTAGGTGGACACACAAACATATATCTCCCCTATATAATAAAGAGGAAGTGCTTGGCTACATATAAATATATATATATATATATATATATATATATATATATATATATATATATATATATATATATATTTCTTGTCATTTCCAGCTCTAGCCATCCCTTGGGTAGGGGAGAGAGAGGGAGTGGTCATACCCAGGTGAGAGAGTGGTGCGTGCATATCTATCTAAATAATATTAAGCCGTCATTTTTGATGGGTTGCGTGCACTAATATATATATATATATATATATATATATATATATATATATATATATATATATATGTATGTATGTATATAAATGTATATATATATATACATATATATACTGTATATATATGTATGTATATATATATATATATATATATATATATATATATATATATATATATAATCCTGATGTAATTCTTTCTCGACTACAGCAGACTCTAGCATCCATTTATTTGTTAGGTAGACTGAGGTGTGGTAGGCTGTGGGCTACCCACGGACCTAGCAATTTCTGACCGAGGTCTATCTTGCTTTTAAGAGAGAGAGAGAGAGAGAGAGAGAGAGAGAGAGAGAGAGAGAGAGAGAGAGAGAGAGAGAGAGAGAGAGAGAGAGAGAAAGAAAAAGTTTACTTACTGATTCTCTTTTTCTTTGTAGTAACTTTCTCTTCAGTAATCAGGTAATGTAATTAATACCTTACTTAAATCTGTTACTCAATTGAATAGTTTATTGGTCCTGGCCTGGTATCTGAGTATTTGATTAGAAACGTTACTGGCTATCATTATTATTATTATTATTATTATTATTATTGTTGTTGTTGTCACTATTATTATTATTATTATTATTATTATTATTATTATTATTATTATTATCATTATTATTATTATTATTGTTGTTGTTGTTGTTGTTGTTGTTATTACTACTATTATTATTATTATTATTATTATTATTATTATTATTATTATTATTATTATTATCATTATTATTATTATTATCATTATTATTATTATTATTATTATTATTATTATTATCATTACTTGCTAAGCTACAACCCTAGTTGGAAAAGCAAAATACTATAAGCTTGAGGTCACCAACAGGGAAAATAGCCCAGTGAGGAAAGGAAACAAGGAAATAAATAAACTACAAGAAAAGTAATTAACATTTAAAATAGAATGTTTTAAGAACAGTAACAATAAATCTTCATATATAAACTAAAAAAAAAAATTAAAACAAGAGGAAGAGAAATAAGATAAAATAGTATGCTCTAGTGTACCCTCAAACAAGAGAACTCTAACCCAAGACAATGAGAGACCATAGTACAGAGGCTAGCAATCTAATGGACAGGAGTTCGAGATCAGCTTAAACTCAATAGCTTCTAGTAGTGTCTGCAACCATCTCATTCTTATGAGCTAAAAAGGGAGGTTTTGGGGAGCCTATAGGTCTACCTATACTCAATTTTTTTCAATGAGACGCATTTGCACTGACTCGAAGCGGTGCCCTTTTAGCTCGGAAAAGTTTCCTGCTATCTGATTGGTTAGAATTATCTTGTTCAACCAATCAGCGATCAGGAAACTTTTCCGAGCTAAAAGGGTACTCCTGCCACTCGGTGCAAATCTGCCTCACTAAAAAGAATTGACTATAGTGAGTCATCAGCAGCCATTGCCTGGCCCTCCCTAGCTTGATGGAGAAGGGACTTGCTGATCATGTGTATATATGGTCAGTCTCTAAGGCATTACCTCTACCATTCATGAGTATCCTTTAAATCATTAATAGCTGCGTGCACGCGCGTGCTCATGCACATAAACAAGCACTCCCCAGTGCTTTTGTTTATTCATGTATTCATAAGACGAGACCGTTGATGTCACCAAAAGGCGTTCATGCATGTGTGCTTTCTTGATTATATCTTCTTTAGTTATCAGGTTCTTCTAGGAGGCTTCTGTTATTATTATTATTATTATTATTATTATTATTATTATTATTATTATTATCATTTTTATTCTTATTATTATTATCATTTTCATTATTATTATTATTATTATTATTATTATTATTATTATTATTATTATTATCATTTTCATTATTATTATTATTATTATTATTATTATTATTATTATTATTATTATTATTATTATTATTATTATTATTATTATTATTATCATTATTATTATTATTAGCCAAACTAAAGCTCCGTTTGGAAATGTAGGATGCTACAAGTCCAAGGGTTCCAGCTCCCTAGGGTAACATACCCCAGTGAAGAAAAGGAAAATCGACTAATTAAGAGAACTATTGCTTTATCATAGATGTAGGAAGACAATAGAATATAAAATCAGAAATCTCATTCGCCTATCTACATCTCTGATAGACCAATATTTCTCCTAATTTATCAATTCTCCTTTCCTCACTGGGGTATTTTCCCCTACTGGAGGCCTTATCTTATCCCAACCATTCTAAGGTCGAAAAAACTCACAATGTTTGTCTAACGTTCCTTGATGGTCGATTAGCTTTGCAGTATGACCGAAAAATTATTCTTTTATATCATTGTTCTACTTTTATTTTTTTCTAATACTGTTCCGCTTAAACTTGTTAGTTTCTTTGGTATCTGTAACCTCACCATCCATTTGAGCTAAGAGTGGGGGGTTTGGGGGAGCCTAAAGGTCTATATGCTGAGTCATCAGCAGCCATTGCCTGGTCCTCCTTGGTCCTAGCTTGAGTGGAGAGTGGCTTGGGCGCTGATCATATATAACTGGTACGATTTCCGCTTCTGGCAAGCTTAAGTTTAAGTATGCAGAGGACAGCAAGAAGACTTCGCATCATCTTACATTCTATAAAGTTATATAAAGTTATATAACATGGTCAGTCTCTAGGGCATTGTCCTGCCCGATGGGACAATGTCACTGTCCTTTGCCTCTGCCATTCATGATCTATAAATGTCATTTCAAATAAATATTTATTATAAAAACCGTCAACATCAAGTGCCAAACGTGGGGTAATTGGCAATCTCTCTCTCTCTCTCTGTCTCTCTCTCTCTCTCTCTCTCTCTCTCTCTCTCTCTCTCTCTCTCTCTCTCTCTCTCTCTCTCTCTAAAACACAATCTACAAATGTCATTTAAAACAAAAATATTTCTTATAAACATCGTCAAATCGTGTCACAGGTGAGGCAACTGACAAAATCTCTCTCTCTCTCTCTCTCTCTCTCTCTCTCTCTCTCTCTCTCTCTCTCTCTCTCTCTCTCTCTCTCATAATAAGCAGATCAATAACCCATAAAACTAGCACTAACAGTAGTGCCTAGAAAGATAATTAAAGCAACGGGGCTCCGTATGAATGAAGAAAATATTTCAATGGGCAGACGTGGAAAGTCCTCCGCCAGAGAGAAATCACGACACTGAGGGAAACTTCGTTCAGAATATGGGCCAGAATTCAAATACTTCCGGAGGTTTATTATTATCATGTGGGTTGTTTACTTCTTTGACGCCTGCGGGTATAATTTTGAGTTCGTTTTTTCTTTTATATCTCCGATAGAAAATATTTATAAAAGAACCCTTTATTGCAAGGGGAACAAAGGAAGGTATTTGGCATTTTTCTTCTTTACCGAATTTGAGAGAAATATATAGAACGTGGAAGAAAGAAATTAAAGAAGAGTTAATTTATGACAATACATTTGCTTCAGTGATATTTTTTAGAGCAAGAACTAATACGTTAAAACTAAATATTGTAAATAGACACAATGGAGGGAATGTAAACTGTAATTTTTGTGAAAATGAGGAGGAAGATTTGATACATTTTTTTGTTATTTTGCCAGGAATATAGAAAAGAAAGGAATGAAGTAATTGAACTACAACAACCATACGACGAAGACCCAAAGAAAATAGTAGGATTATTTTTATTTAGTGAAACAAATTTAGAAAAGAAAAAAAGAAGTATTAAACATAATGTGGAAGAAAGGACAAAACAGTACAAGAAGATAAGCGTTAGAGGCTATGCCTCACCCCAGAACCTGAACCTGAAGAGACGTTGGGTCATTTCACGGTCCTAATACTACCAAAACTAAACTATTTGGAATATATGCCAAAGGCAATATGAGGAGATTGAATAGGTTAACTTATTTCTTCCAATTTCGTTTGAAAAGAAAGTTTCTTAAACGCTGAGATATATACAAGCAGTAAAAAGCCATCGATATTTTCTTGGTTCTAACCTTTAATTTCCTTATTTTGTTACACAATAGAAGGCAAACGGTGATATCCTCCTTGGTAGAATTTTCTATAATAGTTGAAAGACGAAGGCAAATATAAATTGTATTTGATGGAATAGAAGAAAGATCGTTCATGTATGGGTTACTTTGTATGTTTACTCCCTGCTTTGTATGTTTACTCCCTGCTTTGTATGTTTAC
>NC_090726.1:49332749-49335249 GCF_036898095.1 Palaemon carinicauda | reverse complement strand
CCGATGGATTGACGAGCTAAGAAAATTTGCTGGTATAGACTGGCATAGAAGTACCATAAACGGAAGTGGGTGGAAGGACATGTCTAAGGCCTTTGTCCTGCAGTGGACTAACAACGGCTGCTGATAATAAACACTCGAAAAAAATACATAGATAATACACTTATTGAATTACCAAATTGGCAAAGTTCTTGAATATATTAAATGTCAAGTTAATCAAACAATAAATTATCTATCCAATTAATCTTTCAAATCAATCAATTACTGGTTTTAATTAATTACGAGCCCACTTATATTTGAATAAGTTAGCTGATTAGCTAATAGCTTGAATAAATTAATATATTAATTAACTACCGAACACGAACCTCCTGGCTAGTATAGTGGTAACGGGTTTGCTTAGCATTCACATGGCAGCAGATCGATCTCATCCCGGGACCATGAGTTTAAGCTGTTTACCGGGGAGGCTACTGCTGTGATTGGGCACCACAATTTGGGTATGGATTTGCCCGGGTGACTCTGGTGAGCATCTATTCTGATGAAACTGAACTGAAACCAGACGCTTTTACCAGCCCTCTTGTCAAGTAACTGACCAGTTAATCGTTCATATCAGTAACCTGATTAGATAATCCACAAAAGGGATTATTTAACCAGCTAAATCCTGTCGGAAAAGAAATCCCCTTACCAGTTAGTCTTTTAAATCAATTAACTAATCACTTGTAGTAGTAACTTACGAGAACAAAACAGAGAGGGTCTCCCCAATGACGGAGAACTGATGAATGGGATGATGCTGCATCTCGCACACGAATCTCATGATGCAAGTTCGACCGCTCAGACCGTAGCTCTCCACTTTGCGTTCCAGCCACCCGAGGGCCAGTGTTTGTTGGTCTTCCCATGATATCCAGGATTCGTCTTCGCCGTCTCCGGAGTTTTTAGCATATCTGTTGATGGAGTTTTGGGTTTTTAAATCTGCTATTTTTTTTTTTCAATTTCTGAGTAACTTGGTGTTTTAAAGGGTCTTAGAGTTTAGCATATCTGCTGGAATACTGGGTTCAAATTCTTTTCTTTTTTGGATCTATGAGGAACATGTTGTTTCAAAGGGTCCTTGAGTTTAGCACATCTGTTGTTGGAATTTTGGGTTTTTAAGTCTGTTATTTCTCCAATTTCTGAGTAACTTGTTGTTTTAAAGGGTCCCAGAGTTTAGCATATCTGCTGGAATACTGGGTTCAAATTCTTTTCTTTTTTTGATCTATGAGAAACATGTTATTTTAAAGGGTCCTTGAGTTTAGTAAGTTTTTTGTTGGAATTTTGGACTTTTAATTTTTTGTTCTCTTTCTTTTTCAATATCTGTTTTTTCAATTTCTGAGTAACTTGGTATTTTAAAGGGTCCTAGAGTTTAGCATATCTGCTGGAATACTGGATTCAAATTTTTTTTTTTTTTTTTTTTTTGATCTATGAGAAACATGTTATTTTAAAGGGTCTAAGAGTTTAGCATAACTATTTTTGGAATTTTGGGTTTTAATTCTTTGTTCTTTTTCTATTTCTGAGTATCCTGTTGTTTTAAAGGGTCCTAGAGTTTAGCATATCTGTTTTAATACTAGGTTTAAACTATAATTATTATTTTTTTTATCTGTGAGAAACATGTTATTTTAAAGGGTCCTTGAGTTAAGCAAATCTTTTGTTGGAATTTTGCTCTTTTTCTTTTTCAATTTCTGAGTAACCTGTTGTTTGAAAGGGGCCCTAGAGTTAAGCATATCTGTTGGAATACTAGGTTGAAATTATTTGCTTTTTCTTTTTCTCGATCTTTGAGAAAGGAGTTACTTTAGAAGGTCTTAGAGTTTAACATAACTGTTGCTGGAATTTTGGATGTTAATTCTTTGTTCTTTTTCTTTCTTGATCTTTGAGAAATCTGTTGTTTTAGAGTCTTAGAGACTTCAAAACCTTATCAGAAGATCATCTCAGAGATTGAGAACACCATGTGGCTATAGTCTCAAAAAAAAATAAAAAATAAATAAATAAATAAATACTGTAGACACCTACAGTATAATAATTATCAAAATAAAATTCAAATACATATATACATCTGAAGACTAATGAAAAATTACTTGTTTTTAATCAAATCAAAAGCATATAAAAATCAGTAAGAAATACGTCCATGAATTTAACATATTCTGTGTGAAACAAGATATTAGTCTTGGAAAATCCTATATGATTATAAAATTATTTAAATCCCGTCTAAAGATAAGTAAGAATCTTTCTCCTGAGCATAAGAAAATCCTGTTTAAAATCTATAACCCAACATGAAATCCCTTTTTAGACAAATTAAGATAAATCCGTTTATAGTTAATAAGAAATCCCATCTATGAACTATTAAGAAATCCTTTCTTGGAACTCCTATAATGATACAATAAATCCCGTCTTAAATTGATGAAAATTCCTTAATGATCACTCCTAAAACGAAGCTCAAAATCCCATCTAAAATTAGATAATAAAACCCAAATGGCCA
>NC_090726.1:49315249-49325249 GCF_036898095.1 Palaemon carinicauda | reverse complement strand
CCAGATTAATACTGATTCTGTTATTCCATATTTCTCATTAGTCATACTACTCTTCTCTTCCACTTGCTCTGCTTTCAACTGTAAGGATAGGTTTTCTTACAGTTATTATGACTGTCTGGGTTAGGTCATTTCTCTTGGTACTGTCTAGGTCAGTGGTCCCTATACCTGTTTTTACCTCCGCCAACGAAGTTGGAAGGTTACGTTTTGCCCCATGTTTGTGTTTATGAACACCTTCCTGAACATAATTTTAATCGTATAATGGTAAAACTCACAGGGATTAGCTGTTATGTAAAAAGCTAGAAATTATTAAATTTTGGAAGGTCAAGGTCAAAGGTCAAGGTCACGGTCAAGCAAAATGAGGTTACGTTTTGCCCAATGTTTGTGTGTTTGTGAACTGCTTCCTGGTCACAATTTTAATCGTACAGTAATGAAACTTGCAGGGATTAACTGTCATGTAAAAATCTGGGAATGATTAAATTTTGGAAGGTCAAGGTCAAATGTCAAGGTCACGGTCAAGCAAAATGAGGTTACGTTTTGCCCCCATGTTTGTGTGTTTATGAACAGCTTCCTGACCACAATTTTCATGGCAAGAGATCGATCCCCGCCCAGGACCGTGAGTTTAAGCTGTTTACTGGGGAGGCTACTGCTGTGGTAAGGCACCACAATGGGGGGTTGGGCTTGCCCGGCTGACGTTCTGGTGAGCATCTATTCTGATGGAACTGGAACTGAAACCAGTCACCTTTAACCTTTAACCTTTAACATTGCTTGTATTTGCATCAGACATGAAAAGTATTTCGATTAATTATCTTTTTGCTTTGAGCTTTGAATATTGATGGTGACTTTTCAAAGATGGAAATATTTCTTATTTATTATTGCATCTATTTTTGGAGATATGAAAAGCCATGAAAGATTATATACAATAAACAAATGATACATATAGAATTAATCAGACAAAACAAATAGATTTGTTTAAAATCATACTTAACTTAGTCACATGGGTTATACAATTTTCATATTTCAGTGCTAATGTGGTGATATAATGATTATAATAATTTAATATTTATTCATAAATATCACCGGTACATATCATATATCATATCAATAATATATAAATACATTACATTAATTACAAACACCCACTCAGCTAAAGATACAACCATTATTATTTTCAGAAGAGGAGTAAGATTGATCCTACCTATATTGCCTATTTGATTTCTATTCCAAAACATACAGTTCAGTAATAGTACAGTTGACTTCATAAATTCCGGTACACTTTACGGAAAACTATTCACTACCAGGTCATTTCTCAGACGTGGGACAGCTGTGCATTGTATACTCCATTTTTTTTAATGAGGCGCAATTGCACTGACTCGCAGCGGTACCCTTTTAGCTCGGAAAAGTTTCCTGCTAGCTGATTGGTTAGAATTATCTTGTCCAACCAATCAGCGAGCAGGAAACTTTTCCGAGCTAAAAGGGCACCCCCTGCGACTCGGTGCAAATCTGCCTCACTAAAAAGAATTGATTATAGTAGGTAACTCTGTTTAGCAAAGGATAGAAACTCTTGGTAAAGTTCCTTGTAAAATAGTCACTGACCTTTGTAAACACGTGAACAAATGCTTTTTTTTTATTAATTTCACGAAGTGTTGTGAAGCAAATAGCAATATTTCTAGTACAGCACTTCTTAAAATCAATAAAAATGCTTTTGATGTTGTGTTTACAAGCGCGTGAACTTTGGTTGACAAGCAGCTTTGTCAACAGTTACTTTTTTTTTTTTTTTTTTTTTTTTTTTTTTTTTTACTAAGCACAGCATTACCTACTACAATATATAGCTATCTAATGTCTCATTGACTTCCCTTGAAGTGTACCGTAATTAATGAGGCCAACTGTACATAAACCATCACAAATAGCAATAATAATCAATCTAAAAATAAACTAAATGTCTATCACATATAGCAATAACAGTCACTCTTAAAAATTAACTAAATGTCTATCACATATAGCAATAACAGTCACTCTTAAAAATTAACTAAATGTTTGAGAGAATTCCTCACAGTACTTTTTTTATTAATGCAATCAAATATTAACACAGATCAACGATTATATGGGTTGTTCTCCATACCACTTCTTCGCCAATTTCCCGATACCAACTTGAGATAATCTTCAGTCTAATGGTAAACCACTTCAGGAATATTTATGTGGTTGTTCTGGATGCCAAAATTTGCGTGAACAGGATCGGGTGGGCTCAGCCTGTTAATGTCATCGCTGGTCGAAACGCCCTGGAAAAGGGGAGAATGTTTTAAAAGATACGAAACATCTCTCTCTCTCTCTCTCTCTCTCTCTCTCTCTCTCTCTCTCTCTCTCTCTCTCTCTCTCTCTAGGCAGCCGTTTTTAATCCACTGTAGGACAACGACCTCAGACATGTCCTTATTCATGTCTGAGGTTTGGCCAGTTTTCATCACCATTGTGAATTGATGATGGTGAGAGACTTTAGTCTGATCATTCACAGCAAACCAACCTAGTATGGGGGGAGATTACTGTTGCAGCATTGCTGATCATGGCAATACACAAAACCTTTCACCACGTTAAGATATCCCAACTCATAAAGGTACATTTATATATGAAATTATTCAGATCCAAGAACATCTTATATCGTTTATCTTGAATTAGTATTTTTACGTATCTCGACTTATTTTCTTCCAAATGAATACTATTCTCTCTCTCTCTCTCTCTCTCTCTCTCTCTCTCTCTCTCTCTCTCTCTCTCTCTCTCTCTCTCTCTCTCAGCTTACCTCCACGAAGTTCCTATACTTCTTAACGATATTCATGATGGAGAATGGGCACGTAGGATATCGCTTGGGGCAGTGCTCCCCTCTGGCGCCAGCTATCTCGGCGTCTATATACTCCTGCAGGAATTCGTTCATGCCCCGTTTAGGTCTGTCGTAAGGAGAGACAAAATGTTAAAAAAAAAAAAAATAAATAAATAAATAAATAGCCAACTTCAAACAATCCATACTCCTGAAAAAGCTTTTTTTTAGTTCTTTTTTAATCATATTTCTCTACTACCAAAATTATGCTTTAGTTTTAAGATAATTTATCTTGAATTTTAAGTTCGTTTGCTTGTTTACATTTTAAGTTGGACATTTTTTTTATTTTCACTGGTAAAAAGGCGAAAAAAGTTAATATTTTTTAAACAGAATTCATTATTATTATCATTATTATTATCATTATTATTATTATTATTATTGTTATTATGACCTTCATCATTATTATCATTACCAGTGTACGCAACCCATGAAAAATTACGGCTAAATATCTAGATACGTATGGGGACACACACACACACACACACACACACCAGGATATGACTACTCCCTCTTCCCTTTACCCCAGGGACAGGGAGAGAGCGTTTAGTTATACGTCTGGCAATGCCGGTGAGCGTGACCGGAAATAAATAAATAAATAAATATATATATATATATATATATATATATATATATATATATATATATATATATATACATATATATATATATAAATTTATATATATACATATATTATATTATATATATATATATATATATATATATATATATATATATATATATATATTTTTATATATATATATATATATATATATATATATATATGTATATATATTATATAAATATATATATATATATATATATATATATATATATATATGTATATATATACATATATATATTTATATATATATATATATATATATATATATATATATATATATATATATATATATATATATATATATATATATATATATATCCAGACACTTGGTCTTTATTATATAGAGGAAATTATTATTATTATTATTATTATTATTATTATTATTATTATTATTATTATTATTATTATTATTATTATTATTATTATTATTATTATTATAGTTTGTAATAACGAATATCACCAGAAAATTATATCGTTTAGCTTATTTGACGTAATATTAAAAAAACACTCCTTTTCAGGACTTTGGTAAATGTCATGTATATGCAAATCAAGCCACAAAAAAACTTTCTAATTATGTTTATAACTGAGAGGGTTTTAAAACTATCGTAGGATCCCATAACCGGTGTAAAGAAAATGCATCCTTTTCACCTCTGGAAGAAAACGAGAATTTCGCTATTGTTTACCTTATGCCCACAAAGCCTCTTATTTGAGAGTACAGTTATACAGTAAGCTGTAACTTACAGAGTAAGAAGTAACAAACATATGATAAATAATATGTACATGCTTTATTATCTCTCTCTCTCTCTCTCTCTCTCTCTCTCTCTCTCTCTCTCTCTCTCTCTCTCTCTCTCTCTCTCTCTCTATATATATATATATATATATATATATGTGTGTGTGTGTGTGTGTGTGTGTGTGTGTGTGTGTATGTGTGTGTATATATATAGCTACAACCCTAGATGAAAGAGCAGGATGCTATAAGCCCAGGGGCTCCAAAAGGGAAAATAACCCAGGGAGGAAAGGAAACAAGGAAAAATAAAATTTTTAAGAAGAACATTAAAATAAATATCTTCTATATAAACTATAAGAATTTTAAAAAAGCAAGAGGAAGAGAAACAAGACAGACAGCGTACCCAAGTGTACCCTCAAGCCAGAGAACTCTATCCCAAGACAGTGGAAGACCATGGTACAGAGGCTATGGCACTACCCAAGACTAGAAAACAATTGTGTCTTTCTAGAAGAGCTGCTGACCATAGCTAAAGTCTCTTATACCTTTAACAGGAGAAAGACACTCCAAAATCAAACCATTGTTCTCTAGTCTTCGGTAGTGCCATAACCTTTGTACCATGGTCTTCCAGTGGCTTGGGTTAGAGTTCTCTTGCTTGAGGGTACACTCTGGCACACTATTCTATCTTATTTCTCTTCCTCTAGTTTTGTTAAAGTTTTTAAAGTTTATATAGGAGATACCTATTTTGATGTTATTATTTTTAAAATATTTCATTTTTTCTTGTTTCTTCTCCTCACTGGGCTCTTTTCCCTGTTGGAGCCCGTGGGCTTATAGCATCCTGCTTTTCCAACTAGGGTTGTAGCTTAATAATAATAATAATAATAATAATAATAATAATAATAATAATAATAACAATAATAATAATAATAATAACCCAAGACAGTGGAAGACCATGGTACAGAGCCTATAGCACTACCCAAGACTAGAGAACAATGGTTGGATTTTGGAGTGTCCTGCTAGAAGAATCTCTTCTACCCTTAACAAGAGTCTCTTCTACCCTTAACAAGAATCTCTTCTACCCTTAACAAGAGTCTCTTCTACCCTTAACAAGAATCTCTTCTACCCTTAACAAGAGTCTCTTCTACCCTAACAAGAATCTCTTCTACCCTTAACAAGAGTCTTCTACCCTTAACAAGAATCTCTTCTACCCTTAACAAGAGTCTTCTACCCTTAACAAGAATCTCTTCTACCCTTAACAAGAATCTCTTCTACCCTTAACAAGAGTCTCTTCTACCCTAACAAGAGTCTCTTCTACCCTTACCAAGAATCTCTTCTACCCTTAACAAGAGTCTCTTCTACCCTTAACAAGAATCTCTTCTACCCTTAACAAGAATCTCTTCTACCCTTAACAAGAGTCTTCTACCCTTAACAAGAATCTCTTCTACCCTTAACAAGAGTCTTCTACCCTTAACAAGAATCTCTTCTACCCTTAACAAGAGTCTTCTACCCTTAACAAGAATCTCTTCTACCCTTAACAAGAGTCTTCTACCCTTAACAAGAATCTCTTCTACCCTTAACAAGAATCTCTTCTACCCTTAACAAGAGTCTCTTCTACCCTTAACAAGAGTCTTCTACCCTTAACAAGAGTCTCTTCTACCCTAACAAGAATCTCCTCTACCCTTAACTAAAGAGTATCATGAATAAGTATAGGCCTACTCACGTGAATAAAACTGTGATGATCTCCCCGATAACGGTGAATTCACCAATTGGATTGCTCGTTAATTCGCAAATTAGTCTTAACAAGCATTCTCGTCCGTTCACGCCCATGGCTCCCATGGAGTCTTCGATAGATCGAAAGACGTTGAGCTGGTCTAAGCCTATGTTGGGCCTACTGAAAAGGAAGGTTATTTCAATTCATGTTAATAACATCATCTGTGATACTGGGATTGATGTTAGAGATGCTGGTGATGTTGGATAAATTTAAATGCAGTGTGATGTATTGATGTTAATGAAAAATCAATTGGTTTAAGGGGTGTGATGTTGATGACAAAATTTTTGATGAAAAATAGTTTTGATGTTGACGTTCCAGTGATCAAATTAATAACAGTGGAATCATTTATAGTAAATAAGGTTTTGACGATGTTAAATAATGATGTTCAGTGACTAGAGATATGAAATTCAAAGTCATGATGAAAATATAACATCAATGTTGAAATTTTTGACAGCAATGATATAGAAAGTAAAATTTTTTTATAATGTATAGGGAATTATAAAGCATAAAATATCATATCATATTTACAAATCTATATTATTAGGTGAATTAGATATAAAATATTAATCTCATGCAATAAAAAATTGATAATGCCATCACATGGTTAAATAAGACGCTATTTATTGTCGATAAAACTTGAAGAAATGTTAGAAATATCTTACCCTACACCAGTCCCGCTCTCACCAAATACTGTATCTAGGAATATGACGATTGGCAGGGAAAAGGACACCAAGGATCTGATCTTTGGGACTCCATCTCCGTCGTCATCAGAGAGAACAGGCAGTATCAAGGTGTTGCTGATCTGCCAGTAAGGTCTTTGGAGAAGAAGAGTGGCCGCCATATTGGATTTAGTACCTTGGGACAGTTTCAAAGATGAGCCAATTCCTCTCTATCTATCTACACTGGAAGGGAAAATTGAGAAAGGAAGGAAATAAACGATAAGAAGAGATAAATAGGATTATATAGACTATAAACTTACTTTTCATCGCTTGGAACCAGCAGGCTCTCGAGCAGCATATTCGCAATGATAGTGAATTGGATAGCCGTGCGGAGGCGAGTTCCACCCGATGTATTGTCGCTCATCGGTAAATTAATCAGGTTCCCGATCGTCCAAGAAGGGTTTGCGATGAACTTGTTCTGGGACAAACCAGCCATTCTCATATTCATGACTCCAAAGTTCTCAAAAGATATTTCTTTACTCAATAACTCGGGCCTTCTTAGGAGCTATGGTCTTCCATACTCTTCTGGAAAAGATAAAGCAGGAAGGTTAATTTTGAAAGTTTATTTTGGGTTTTGTTAAGTTATATATCTTATTCCTTATTTACTTTTGGTGTTATATAATATATTTTTTAACCTTCCTGCTTCTCTTTTCCTTACATGGGTATTTAACTAAGTTATATTAACTCTAAGAGTGAAGATCATTCAGTGTCTGATGTTTTTCTTAACTTTTGTATAGTTCATGTTTTGACACCCCTCATATATATATTTATATATATATATATATATATATATATATATATATATATATATATATATATATATACATATATATGTATATATATACATATATATATATATATATATATATATATATGTATGTATGTATGTATGCATGTGTGTATATAAAGTTATATTCAGAGGTC
Organism: Palaemon carinicauda; assembly: GCF_036898095.1. Lineage (NCBI taxonomy): Eukaryota > Metazoa > Arthropoda > Malacostraca > Decapoda > Palaemonidae > Palaemon > Palaemon carinicauda. The sequence continues at coordinate 49,317,626 of NC_090726.1, read as the reverse complement.
CTCCAAGAATTAACAATTAAAATAGCTTCCTCCACAAAGACCTACCCATAGTTATTGTTCAGAGACTATTCAGTTATCCTCTAAGAATTAACAATTAAAATAACTTTCTTCACAAAGACCTATCGAAATTAATGTCAAGAGACCCTCTAAAATTAAAAATCAAAATAGCTTTCTTCACACGTGAGTAACATACAAGATAAGGATCTCCCTTATTACAAAGTATTACATTGTTAACCAAAATGTAGGCAACTCACCAAAACAAATTCTTAAAGAAGGAGAAGAAGCGTTTTCACTGGAGGGCAGAAGAAGTAACACTGATGCTGTTGAAAAAATCCGAACCTGAAAATCTCATCTTCCGGTGGGGGTACCTCATGTCCCATTTCTGTATTTCTTTCTCTCCAATCCCTGCTCTCCCTCTTCTGATTTCCCACTAGCAACTAGGAGAATCGTGATGGGTATCCTTGAGCAATGAACGAGAAATCCTTTTACGTACAAAGGTAAATACAGCCGTTTCTAGTCCACTATAGGACAAGGACCTTAGACATGTCCTTCTTCATGTCTGGGGTTTGGGTCAGTTTTCATCACCAAGCTGACCATTGCGAATTTGTGATGGTGAGGGACTTTAGTATGATCGCTCACAACAAACCAACCTAGTATGTGTGCCCCTGACTAGTACAGCTTTGCTGATCACGGTGATACACAAACCCTTTCACCACGTTAAGGTATCCCCACTCAGAAAGGGTATAACACAAGAGCTTAAACGGTGGGTTATCCTGAAATAAACTCCTCTTTGGTGTAAAATTAACATTTCTTCCTTTCCGTAAAGTAAATGGCTCTATGACTCACTATCCAAAGAATATGACAAATGTTTAAACTAATATTTTGAACAACAAACCAACGAATATATTCCCAGTCTAGTTTTATTCGTACGTTTCATTGTTTGAGTTCTCGCACGCGTAGTTAATTCTCGGTCTGGTTTTATCGTACCTAAATTATCGTATACGATGTTTTAATGCTTCTTCCTTAATGGGGTGAGGGTAAATAAATGTTGCAGGACGATACAGCAAGCTCATTAGGTTGCATTAGTCATGCAACCTTATACCAAACAAACTCTAATCAATAGTTGGAAGAGAAACACCGTCCGAAGTACTTTATACACACACACACACACACACACACACACACATATATATATATATATATATATATATATATATATATATATATATATATATATATATATATATATATATATATATATATATATATATATATCACCTTTTTTATATCATCATCATCTCCTCCTACTCCTATTGACGCAAAGGTCCTCGGTTAGATTTCACCAGTCGTCTCTATCTTGAACTTTTAAATCAATACTTATTCATCATCTCCCATTAGCCCTCAGCCATGCAGGCCTGGGTTTTCCAACTCTTCTAGTGCCTTGTGGAGCCCAGTTGAAATTTTGGTGAACCTTTCTGAATGGTGAAAGGGTTTACGTGTAGACATGATCAGCAAAGCTGTACTAGTCAGGGTCGCCCAAACTAGGATGGTTTGCTGTGAAAGAGATCAGACTACAGTCTCCCACCATCACCAATCCGCAGTGCCCAGCGTGGTGATGAAAATGGCCAAACCCCAGACATAACTAAGGACATGTCTGAGGCCTTTGTCCTGCAGTGGACTAGAAACGGTTGCATTCGTTGTTGTTGTTGTTGTTGTTGTTATTGTGTTTGTATATATATATATATATATATATATATATATATGTATATATATATATATATATATATATATATATCCATGTATATATGTAAGTGAATAAGTGAATGTATAGATATAAATATATATATATATATATATATATATATATATATATATATATATATATATATATATATACCCATGTATATATGTAAGTGAATGTATAGATATAAATATATATGTATATATATATGCATATATATGTATATACTTATATATATATATATATATATATATATATATAAAGAGAGAGAGAGAGAGAGAGAGAGAGAGAGAGAGAGAGAGAGAGAGAGAGAGAGAGAGAGAGAGAGAGAGAGAGTATAGGTACCATTATTAGCAGAAATAGACTGATTGAGTAAAAAGAATGTAGTTACGCCAAATCCCCCTTACCTAATGCGCGTAAGCAAACGAACTCCCGGATGTGAAAGGTTTACTCAACCATTATTCAATCGGTGGAATAAAGACGGTAATCAGGTCAACGATCGATTTCCATATGTATGGGTAATCTCTCTCTCTCTCTCTCTCTCTCTCTCTCTCTCTCTCTCTCTCTCTCTCTCTCTCTCTCTGCAGGTCTGTCGCTTGAGAGACTTACGATGAAAATAGCGTTCTGCAAGTTTTT
>NC_090726.1:49187749-49307749 GCF_036898095.1 Palaemon carinicauda | reverse complement strand
GCTGTGGATGACGTATTTTAACCCTTGGGGTCCTACCGTGCCTAGGCCCCCCTCTGGGGCCATAGTACAAAAGGAGGCTAATGGATTATAAGCCTTCGATTATATCCCAATTCTAAATTTAATGCAAATAATAACTGATATTGTATGTATTCCGTGCTGTGGATGACGTATTTTGACCATTGGGGTCCTACCGTGCCTAGCCCCCCCTCTGGGGACTTAGTACGAAAGGAGGCATAGTGGATTATAAGCCTTCGATTATATCGCAATTCTTAATTTGATGCAAATAATAACTGATTTTGTATGAATTCCGTGCTGTGGATGACGTATTTTGACCATTGGGGTCCTACCGTGCCTAGCCCCCCTCTGGGGCCATAGTATGAAAGGAGGCTTAGTGGATTATAAGATTTCGATTATAACGCAATTCTAAATTTGATGCAAATAATAATTGATTTTGTATGAATTCCGTGCTGTGGACGACGTATTTTAACCATTGGGGTCCTACCGTGCCTAGCCCCCCCTCCGGGGACATAGTACAAAAGGAGGCTAGTGGATTATGAGCCTTTGATTATATCGCAATTCTAAATTTAATGCAAATAATAACTGATTTTGTATTAATTCCGTGCTGTGGATGACGTATTTTGACCATTGGGGTCCTACCGTGCCTAGCCCTCCCTCAGGGGGCCATAGTATGAATGGAGGTTAATGGATTATAAGCCTTCGATTACATCCCAATTCTAAATTTGATGCAAATAATAACTGATTTTGTATTAATTCCGTGCTGTGGACGACGTATTTTAACCATTGGGGTCCTACCGTGCCTAGCCCCCCTCCTGGGTCCTTAGTACGAAAGGAGGCTAATGTATTATAAGCCTTCGATTATATCGCAATTCTAAATTTGATGCAAATAATAACTGATTTTGTATGTATTCCGTGCTGTGGATGACGTATTTTGACCATTGGGGTCCTACTGTGCCTAGCCCCCCCCCCCTCTGGGGACATAGTACGAAAGGAGGCTTAGTGGATTATAAGCCTTCGATTATATCCCAATTCTTAATTTGATGCAAATAATAATTGATTTTGTATGAATTCCGTGCTGTGGACGACGTATTTTAACCATTGGGGTCCTACTGTGGCTAGGCCCCCCCCTCTGGGGACATAGTACGAAAGGAGGCTTAGTGGATTATAAGCCTTCGATTACATCCCAATTTTTAATTTGTTGCAAATAATAACTGTGATTTTGTTTGAATTCTGCGCTTAAAAAGTGTATGTGGACAAACTATTTCAACCACTAGAGTTCTACTTTTCTTCCTCGCCTCCTATAGGACTAGGGTCCTTAAGGAGGGTAGTGAATTTCAGGCTTTCTGTCAATATTTTATATTTGAACATATAACTTTGAATTTGATATTTGAGTCCTTTGGGAAATTATACAGTTTAAGTGCATATGGATAGCTTATTTCGACCAATAGAATCCTGCCGTCTCCCTCTCCGGCCCACAGTCCTAAATGAGAGTATTGGATAGCAGGCCCTCTATCATATCCCACTTTATTTAGTGCAAGTAAAATTTATTCTTTAAAAAAATTGTGTCAATATTGATGTTGTTAGATTAAGCTTTCAGTCACATGTCAAGGTATCAAAGTTAGCCTAGGCTAGGATAGTTTTTAGAAATCTACAACTTTAGTTTTAAATTTTTGTATTCCATCTACGGAGCCTTTGTATATCAGCGGCCAGTGGATTAAAAATGGATATCAACTAACCTAAACATTCACCTTAACCTAACCTGTAAGCCATGTCCTTACCTACTTACCTAATGGGGGGCTAACGCCCTACTTCCACCCCCCCTTACACTTCAGTATTCTAGCCATAATCATACATACAGGTGGCCGCTATCATACATACACCCCCGGCTTTTGATAATGATGCTCTTTCTATACAGTATTATGCCATGACTAAGGTGATGTATTACCTAGAATTTTCTAGTTCACTTTGACATCAAAATTCAACCTGATGCTCATCAAATTTCAACCAGTAAAATAGTCCAACTATTGATTTAGATGGGAATAGTGCCCAGCTTTACAGGCACCCTAAAGACCCCATTACTCATTGCAGTTCCTTTATAACATGAAAGTAATGAACATTGTTTTAGCTGGAATTAATAGGTTTCAAAACTTCACAAGCAAATTCGGAAACTCAAGAGGCGAAAGTAATTCGCAGTAGCTACAGAGTTAATCAATTGTGCTGCTTTAACTATCAAATAACAACTTGATTTAGTTATTTAATAACATCTGGAACTTGCCTGACTATTATTGTTGTTATTATTATTACTAGCTAAGCTACAACCCTAGTTGGGTTGAGTTGTCTTGATGCAGGACGAGTTGTCTTATGGCCATGTTGTCCGGGGATGAGTTGCCTTTAGGCTGTGTTGTCTGGCGACATTTTGTCTTTAGGATAAGTTGTCTGGTGATGAGTTTTTTTTGGGGGGATGTGTTGTCTGGCAATGATTTGTATTTAGGCTGTGTGTTGTATGGAAATGAGAAGTTTTTGGGCCGTGTTAGCTGGCGATGAGTTGTCTTGTGGCAATGAGATGTCTTTGGGCCGTGTTGTCAGGCGATGAGATGTCTTTGGGCCGTGTTGTCAGGCGATTAGATGTCTTTGGGCCATTTTGTGAGGCAATGAGTTATCTTTGGGTCATGTTATATGGCAATTAGTCTTTTGGCCATGTTGGCTGGTGATGAGTTGTCTTGTGGCCCGTTTTATCTGGCAATGAGCTTCTGGGGTGAATATAGTTTATGGGGACAGGGCGATATCTTTCTTATTACTAGCCCAATCTTTTATCCTTATGGGGAAGATGTGCTTTACTATGATCCGATATACCATAATATGAAGTTATTTTATATTTTCTAAGTTCAGCCCAAGAAGGGGGTCCGGGAGCTTGCCCCCGGCTAGGGGTTGTGACCTGGGAACTACTAGGTTAGGTTGGGTTTGTGGGGTTTGTATGGTAGCGACAGTGGTTGGGGGTCCCGTTAGGTCATTAGGAAGGTAAGGGCACAGCTTGTAGGTCAGGTTTGGGGGGGGGGGGCAGTTTGGGTTAGTTGTTGTCCATTTTTCTCGGCGAGTCCCCAGAAACTACAAAGGCTCAGACTTTTTTTTAGGGGGTCGTGTTATCTGGGGATGAGATGTCTTTGGGCCGTGTTGTCAGGCAATGAGATGTCTTTGGTACGTATTGTCATGTGAGGAGATGTCTTTGGGCCGTGTTGTCTGGCAATGAGTTGTCTTTAGGCCATGTCGGCTAGCGATGAGTTGTCTTGTGGCCCGTGTTATCTGGCGATGAGTTGTCTTTGGACCTTGTTGTCTGACGATGAGTTGTCATTTGACAGTGTTGCCTGGTGATGAGTTGTCTTTAGGCCGTGTTATATGACGATAAGATGTCTTTGGGCAGTGTTTTCAGGCGATGAGATGTCTTTGGGCTGTGTTTTCAGGTGATGAGATATCTTTGGGCTGTTTTGTCAGGCGATGAATTGTCTTTGGCCTGCATTGTGAGGCGATGAGTTGTCTTTCGGCTGCGTTATCTTTGGGAAGAGTAGTCTGGTGATGAGTTTTATTTTGGGGTCGTGTTGTCTAGTGATGAGTTGTCTTTGGCCCTTTTTGTCAGGCGGTGAGTTGTCTTGATGTGCTTTGTTGTTCGGTAAAGAGTTGTCTTTGGGCTGAGTTGTCTGTGGGCTGTGTTGTCTGTTGATGAGTTGTCTTCGGTCTGTTTTGTCTGGTGATGAGTTGTCTTTTGGCCATGTTTTCTGGCGATGAGTTGTTTTTAGGACGTGTTCTTGTGGTGTGCTATGTGGTGTTTCGAACGGTTTTTTTGTGGTAATTATCGGAAATTCATACTGTCCAAGGTATGATTACTTAAACTAGAAATCTGTATATCTTTTTAAAAACTATGTCTCGGAAGAGGGAAGTAGGCCAGGAGGCCATGACATGAATACAATGTTCCTTAGAGAAAAGGGAGGACACAAAGTCGTAACTGGGGGATCACAGGTGGGTCATAGGTAAAGAGGGAAGTTTTAGGTTAGGTTAGGTTGTGTCTGTGACTACTTCATAATTGAAAAAGTGTTTTTCAGCTGTAGAAAGTTATAACTGATTTCTTTATAATTTGATAAACACAAATTTCTATCAAAAATTTTGTCTAAGGAATTGTTCAAATTAACCATCTTATTTTGTCCGAGGGTTATTTTTACTAAAGTAAAGAAACTAAATAAAGATTTACTCATATTTCTACCAATTATGAGAGACTACTGTATTGGGATCTAAATGTTCTTTATTTGAGGAAAGGCAATTAATGAAATTAGCAGCTAGAAAGATAGTCTGTGGTTCATTTGTAAAATCAATAGCTTAACTTTCAAAGACATTAATTATGAAGCTGTAAATCTTTACTTTAGCACTGAGGTGGCCGATAGTGATGCATTGGTCTTTCTGTTACATTATTGTATTGCAGTGAACCCTTATGAAACTTTTAATTTCCAGCTTAGGAATCAGTGCAGGGGACACATCCTATCCTAACCTAGATTAAAGTTATATGTAAGGCTTTGCGTCTTACCTTGCTTGGGGCAGTAGACTCCATTATGTATGCAAACTTGGACCAATCCAGAGAGGTGTGAAGAAAATTAAAAAGGAATTGCTAGCAGTATTAATGAATAAGGTTAAAAGTAAAAGAGAGTTGAAATAGTGAGAAACTTATGTGGTTCATATCAGTTATCCCTTAATTTTTTTTACCTCCGTCAACGAAGTTGGAAGGTGGTCATGTTTTCGTCCCTGTTTGGGCGTGTTTTTTTGTGAACCGCTTCCCGGCTACAATTTTAATCATAAAGTAATGAAACTTACAGGGATTAAATGTTTTGTAAAAAGATGGAAATGATTAAATTTTGGAAGGTCAAGGTCACTGTCAAGCAAAATGTCCAATTCACATAATCAGCCATAAGTTTGGATATCGTCATCATAGAGACGTCAAACTTGGTTCATATTTGAGTGTATAAAAATCCACGCCAATTAATACATGTCGATCAATGGTCAAGGGCGAACGAAAGGTCGAGAAATATGCTGCCGCGACGGTGGTCTGCATTCTACCAAGTGCCCCTCTAGTTTGTTTTGTTTTTTTATCTACAAATAGGGAAAATGTCAACAAAGAAATCCATCATAACCTGTTCTTATTTAGGGTGCAGTCTATCAGACAACTAGGTTCCTGCCCACCATGGCCCTCTGAACTGGTCTGGTGTCACATACCATAGATGGAATACAGCACATCCTAATCTAACCTCATTAGTGTCTTGCTTAATTTTGCTTACCTTTCTCCCCCTACCTCAGATATCCAACCTTCTATTCTTTAGTGTATCCTTTATTTTTTGTTATACATCATTAGAATAGGCTTAGCTTAGGGCTAGGATGGTCAAAAGAAGCAAGTTCTATCTAAACGTTTTTATTAATAGGGTCTTTATTTGGGTAGGTACTCTAACATAGAAAACTAATTTATCACTTATCAGTTAAGATTGTGTCCTTGCTGGGAACATAGGAAGGAATAATGGTGGCATGAGCTTCTTTCAAAAGAAATTCATTGCTCATTGCTGTCATGAAAATCTTGAAAATTTGGCTTGATTATTCCCCCGAAGATCATAACTTTCATGTGGTTTGGTGATATGAAAAAATAATCTGAGCGAAGTGTCAAAGGAGTTCTACTCCCACCTCATAGCCCTTTCAATTTACTGTGGCTGTTTCAAGGACCGGCAGTAAGGAAAAATTAGTCATATGGTGATTCTTGCCTCATTTTAATTTAGGATAAGTGGGAAATATTGTGTTAAATTTCTAGATGAGGATTATAGTCCCTATTCTTTTTAAGATAGTTATAAAGTTTTATGAATGGTTTCGACCATATGTAATTGTGAATAAGTACAGTACATTCAACTATTGATAAGTGACATTTGTAAAGTGATCTAGTTGAAAAGTAAAAGAAAAGTGGAAGTGATTTTATATAATTTTTGGTTGGTTACGAAAGTCCGTCCATTATTTCTTCAGTAATGGGATCAATGTGGCAGGCAAGTAGGCTATATTGTTTGATTTTGTGTGTGCAATTCTGTAGTTATATTTTATTAATTAGTATTTTCCATTCTGACTAAACTGGTACGTGAACTCCTAGTAATTTTTTTTTTTTACCTAAGGTTGAATTAGAATAAGTATTGGTTTAGTCAGTGAATTGGATAGAGTGATATATTCAATTCTATCTTTCAGCATTGATGTAATTGTCCTTATTTATACTGTAATTGCTGTCTTGGAATAATTTTTGTTCCTACGGTGCATACAAACTTTGTCTTTTACTTAGGGAGATTACTTCAGCGCAAGCTTGAATCAGTCCTTAAACTTGGATAACAAGCTGTTAGCCAAGTACTGGAGGTGTTGGGCGAGGAGCCCTGCCTTCTCTCCAGTCGGAGAGCCTTCACTTTTAACTTTGGTCACTATCGTTTATGGATATACAGACAGCTCCTGTCAAACTTATTAATTTTCTTAGTTTTTCAGGAAGGGAATGTTGTTAATTGTGGAATGGAAACAAGAAGCTGAGTGTCGAGTGAAGGGTGGTATTGGCAGCTGGTTGTTCTAACCGGTTGTAGATACACACTTTCTGTGTGCTGGGTGGCAAGACTGTCCTTGGGCATCCCTGTGTGCTGAGTGTAGGTCATGGCTTCCTGTGGTGTAACGGGCCTTTGCCCTGAGGGTAAAAGTGAGCAGGGCTTTTGTGGTAATTTGGTAATGCCCAAGATACTCCTGCAAGGTTTTCGTTGCTCCATTTCTCACCGGGGGATTTGATGCTGGGACCTGGTGTTCAAGTCAATTACTGTGGCCCTCAGGGCTGTGACTGGGACCCTGTGTTGGGGGCCGAAGCCTGGTCCCTGGCTCACTGACGGCCCGATACCCCGGTGGCCAACCAAAACAGAAGTGTCGGGCCCCGTACACTTTCTGCTCCAAGGTTGATGGAGTGGCTGCAGCAATCTCCATCTCCCTTACATCCAGGTCACTGGACATCCGCACCTTCTACTGTCGAGCTCCATGACTGGTTAGATGAAATGACACCTTTCAATGCCGTACTATAGCGCTTGTATACTTTGGTAGGCCGAGAAGGTTGGCTGGAGCAAAGGGCCTTGGTTGTCTCTCTGCCCCGACCCTCAGTAGGAGACGCACTGTACCTGTGCATTACCCGCTGTTACTGGGTTGGGTGCCTGGAGTTTTTCCTTTTCCGTTGACCTGTCTGGGCCTTCGTCAGCTCCTGAATACGTCCCCAGTTCTATCCTTGGCTCATAAGTGTTGGTCATGTGAAGGGGAAGGATAGTCATTGGAGCATGATGCCTGACCTTCAGCCTTAGCGATGGATTGGGTTTCTCTGGGGTTCTGGACCGATCTGCAAAGCTCGCATAGCCAGACTAAACTGAGGTAGAGAGTCCTGTGGTGAAGGTCCTTGCATTCATTTGTGAGGCAACCATGGCTCCGCCTTTGGTGGGGTACTTCGGTCAATTGATCTGTACTTCGGGACCCTCAAGAATCGAAGCCTTCGTTTGAGTTGCTATGACCAGATCTCGTTGGCCTGGCCCTGGACCGAGTGGATGATCAGATCTTTGGATCTGAGAATTCATTTTGGTCCAGCAGGCCAGGCAGGATCCTCTCCCCCCTCCCCCTCTAGGTAGCGAAGGCGGCAATCATGGAAGTTCGACCTTGGCACCTCAACAAGATTTTCCTGCTCGGTTAGGGGTCAGGAGTAACTACGTACTAAGCAAAGTTGTTGAGATTTTTAACAGCAAACACTTTAGAGAACTATAAGAGCCTTGTACTGTTGGGTAGGAAGGCATTGACCTTCCTTGTCCACAAGGATGCAATTTCCATGGCGGTGGATTTGGTTTTGCAGAACGCGTCTGTGTAGGGTGTCGAGTCGCTCCTGTTGGAGACTCGTATGAGTCGGCACTGTAATTATGGAAGACTACTTCGCAAGGCTCTGGTCCTTATAGCAGTTTTGACATTAGCCTGGAATGAAATGTAGGATAAGTAGCTTTCTACTCTTCTTCCCCCTCTCTTGGGGGTGCAGCAGTCGGGGCTGTTATGAGGTGGACAGGACGTAAATTCCGTTGAGTTTTATAACAAAGCAATGTTTCCTTTGAGACTAGATTTGTCAAGAATTATCTCCCCTATCCTCCTAAACAAGATGATGCATAGAATGTATCCATACCCATTTCTTATAGACGATTATAAATCCAGACACCAGCTGATACAAGGATATAGGTTCTCCTGTGACCAAGTCTATTGACACTTGGTATGGGTCCGAGTTTGTGACTTCTTCAAGCTCAGACCATTAGGATTTGGTAGAAGTCATCACCTTCACTTCTGTATAGGGCCAGGTGTTTTGACCTTTCCCCTGGAAAGTTAAACCATCCAGAATTAGGTTCAAGGGATTTTCTCCCACCTATGGATGACTCTCCTAATAAAGGACGATAGTTTGTCTTCATATAAGAATAAATCACAAATTTTTAAAGCACTTTGTATTTTACCAAACTATACAAACTTTAGTTCCTCAAGTCCTAGACCTAAGGTAAAAAGTGAGAGTCTAACTGAATATTGGTTTTGTCATACAACTTGTACATTTGTAGATAGTATTGGTACTGTTTTTTTTTCCATTGACTATAATATGTATTAACCCATTGAGTACCAACCCCTCAGAAAAACATTGATCACCCAAGCCATAGCCACTTTTTCTGAGGTGTTATACGTTTCTCATTTTAGCACAAAATCTATTGGAGATAAGACTTTACAAATTTATCCTATAGCTAAATAAATTTCCTTTTCACTTATGTATAGTTATGTATTTAATTAAATTTTAATATATGTAGATAATAAATGAAAAAGCTAGTAATAGCTGGATATAAATACATCCAATGTTGCTCAAATGGTTAATGAAAATTTTGATGGTCTATAGTCTATACCATTCAGAAAATTTTAGGCAATGTTTAATTTTTGGTACTGCAACTTTTGTACTGTATGGAGGACTAAGTAAATGTTATCTTACAGGATTTATTAATAATCAAAATTGAGAATTCTTGATATTTAGATCACTGTATTATACATTTTTTTTTTTTTCACAGGACAAAGGAACCGTTACATTTGAGGAAAAATGGCCGGCAATGAGGCCAACCGTCCTGAAGCTTCTGAGACAAGAATGCGTGACCCGTGCAGAATGGCAGGATCTCTTTTGGGCTGTCCACAAAGTCTGTCTTTGGGACGAGAAAGGTCCTCCCAAAGTCCAGAAGGCCCTCCAGGATGACATTTTAGATTTTATTACTCATGCCCAGGCTGTAAGTATAACTGCGTATTGTGCGCCCTTTGTTACTTAATATCCGTAGTAATGAGAACAGATTGGATATAGCTTTATGACTTTTAAATGATGTAGAATGTTTGTTTGGTAAACTGTTGGTTACCTGGCTTTTGAAAGAGGATGGAAGGGTCATTTTACCTTTTACAATCTGTATAGTTTTATCTTATTATTTTAAATTCTTTCATAAAACTTCAGTGCTGGCAAATTTTCAATATTAAACTTACCCGATAATCATGTAGCTGTCAACTCCGTTGCCCGACAGAATTCTACGGAAGGGATACGCCAGCGATCGCTATACAAGAGGGGGGTGTACTCACAAGCGCCACCTGTGGCCAGGTACTGCAGTACTTCTTGTTGACACCACTTCAATTTTTCCTCTGTCGTGCCTCCGGCTAGACCTACATGGATACGCTGTTGATTCTGGAGTTTTTGCTCACGATTTGGTGATGTATTTGCTCTAGAGTTTAGCTTTCGCTATTCAGGAAGTTTTATCATTAGCTTAGCTAGCTTTTGGAATTAATTTGATTAATTATGGTGACGAAGAGAGTATGAACTCTCTTTCACTTTTAAATGGCCGACCCTTCCCTTAGACGGAAGTGTTGGTGTCTAAGAGAGTATAGCCTCTCTTTCTTAATTTTGCTTAACAAAAGTTATAGATTTATTTTATATCTCTCCGCCTTTTATAGGCCTCTTCGATTAACTTCCTTTTATTATAAACTTATTAAAATTAATTTTTATATTTGTTTATATTCGACCTTTCCTAATAGTAGGCGGTCTTTTCTTGGTACCGAAGTTAATTAACATTGAGCCCGTCATTTCGGTTTTACCTGTTAACATATTTTGCTATTTTAATGTTTTTGAAAGAATTTCTTTGATAGTCTCGTACTGTTTTCAAAGTTGAACTAACGTTTTGTTTTGTCTCTGCAGTTGTTGACGTTCAGAACGTTCAACTTGCGCTCTATCGTTACGATAGAGAGAGAATTTTCACGGTGTCACGTTGCAGTAAGAGTAACCGTTTCTAGCGTTTTGTTCATTCTTTCTTAGCTTAATGGTTTTAATTCTAATAAAGGAACCTTTTATTTGGGAAATATTTCAGTTTTTTTCCCTTAACAATAATATGTTTTACCGATATATATGATTGGGCTCTACTCTCAGGTTCTAAGTCAAGAGAGAGAGAGAGAGAGAGAGATAGAGACGGAGGGAGAGAGAGCTGGATAAACGTTTCGTTCAAGCGAGTAACGTTTTTATCGTTTTTGCTCTTCTCCCTAGTCTCTTTAGGGGAAGAAGGTAAACGTTTCTAGAGTTTTATTCTTGTTCTCAAGCTTTAGGCGGTGAGAGATTTTAAACGTAGTTTATTTGATCTAGTGTTTAGTCTCTTTCCAGCCACTGAATTATTTATCTTTTATTAGATTTTTCTGTTACATTGTAATTCTGTTTTCGCAATTACTAACTTTTAAGGAAGGATAGAATTGCGTGTTTCAGGTTCTTACCACTTAAAGTTTCGAGTTCAGTGAAATAAGTGCAAACAGAAAATCTAAAGTGATAAGTGATTAGCGCAAAGTGTGTCAGTGTTTTGCGTGAGGGTACTTCTGTGCGTGCCAGTCGTTCTCCCAGTCCGGGACCTCTTGCAAGCTCCCAAGCCCAGGGGAGAAGCAATGTCGAAGGGCAAAAGGGTTCGGCAGGCCTTGATCGGCGCACAGAAGTATCCTCGGTGGTTGCGGGCGTGTCTAACAGAGACCGTCACTCCCACCCGCAGACGATTGAGCCCGTATTTTGCTCGTCTGCAGAAGAAATGTCGGGGAGAAAACGCTGGACTCAGGTCTCAAGACCTCTTAAACGTAGAGTCCAGACCTCAAGAGTGCTACAACCTGGATGCAGTCATTGGATTAGCTCTGACTCTCCGCTGTCATCAGGTGACTGCACACCTCCTAAGAGAGGTAAGGCGATGCCTCAACAGGCCTCATCTTCTGTTAAGGCTTTGCCTCAACAGACCTTAACGTCTGCTGACCCCAAAATGACTTTGCTGCAGTCCATGCAGTCTCAGCTTGCGGTCTTAATGCGAGAGTTTCAGGCTGAGAAGGTTACACCTCCTCCTGCGAGCGCTCCGCCTCACCGCAGTTCAGTCTGCCAGGCGTACGAAGTTGAGGTTCCTCAGGCTACCTTACCGCGTTCTGAGTTGCCTGTTTCCAGCGGTGTGCAGCAACCTCAACCTTCCTTAAGACAACCTCAACAATGGGAGCAGGAGTCTTATGCCTTACTTCCTCTTGCGGATAGACCATCGAGGCAACAACCTCTTGAGGTACGACAACCTCTTCCATCCATGAGGCAGCCACCTCAGCTCTCGCTGCAGCGACCTCAACTCTCCTCAAGGCGAGAGCCTCAACTCTTTAGGCTAGCACCTCAGGAACCTCAACTCGCGAGACAGGAACTGCGTTCTGCGCAGCCACTACCTCAACTCTCGCAGCTCACACCTCAGGAACCTCAACTCGCTCCTCAGGAACCTGCTACTGCGCATCCGCAACCCTTGCAGCAAGCGCAACGCTCGAGACAGGAAGCTCATGCTATAAGTCAGCCACCTCAACGCATGCATCTGCCACTTTCTCCTCAACTTGAGCCTCTTCCCATTCAACTTTGAATAACAAATGACAATAATAACACCTCATTACTTTCATAACTTGCATTTGTAATCATATACACGTATGCCTACACAAACATTATGATAATGGAGGTTATTCGTATTACTTAATAAAAAAAAAAAAAAAAAAAAAAAAAAAATATATTCCTTGCAATATATTTTTAACAAAATCGCAAAATATGGCAAAAATATCTTCAAAACAAATGAATCATGAGTTATGAATGTAATGTTAATATTATGTTGATATTAAAACCCCATGAAAGCATGCATGAAATAATGCAGTGTTGCCAACAGGGCGAGTTTCCCTTTCCTGAGGTGAAGTAGATTATAGTCTAAATCAATTCCCTCGGCATGTGCACTTTCAGTAATGCGATATTACTCAATCTAGCACTGGTCATGGAATCTCTGAGAAATGTTACACGCCATGCAACATGCTCTGCTTACCTTTCAGCATGCTCTACATACAGCATGCTCTGCATACAGCATGCTCTGCATACCTTACCGCATGCTTCTCAGTCACACATCTTTGGTTGTTGCCAACTCACTAGACTGTCAAGCGGTTTCATAACGTTGCCTTCTAGTCTGCTGCTTTTGCACCAGTGAAACCCTCACTGAGAGAACTTAGCTTTTCTCGGATATGGTCCCTGTAGATGAGAAAGTGCTTTTCTCCCTCCTTCTGATATTCCCTTGAGGACTCTGTCATTTGGAGAGGAGCCTTTAGCTGCGTAGCCTCCTATGGACTTTTATTTAAGCATAACATGCTTCCAGGGAAGGTAATGGTTCCACTTCAGTCGCTAACCCCGTCTGTTACCACACCTGCTCCCATAGACCTTGAGCTGTGTTGCAAGACATGCAGTCCAAGCTTAGTCCTTGTTAGAGGATTTTTTGTTTACGGAGTCAGTGTGTCACTGGGAAGACGTTCAACAACCAGCAGAAGTGACTTGTTGTGACGCAGTGCGGCAACCTCAGCAACCCGATAAGGAGTTGTCTGTACGTCCCAGACAGTCTAGACAGCTTCGGGTTGTCACTGTACTTCCTCGCTTCCCCATGGTTGACAGTCCACAGACTGTGCAGCAGTACCATGATCTTGTGTCCGGCTCCGTCAGACGACTGGCTTTTAAGAGCTCCCACAAGTCGTCGCTGTCTGGAGATTCTCAGATGGACTATGGATCTGACCAAGGAACTGGGCCTCCTGGTCAATTTTGAGGAGTCTCAACTCGTCCCATCCCAGTCCTTTGTCTACCTGGGTATGGATCTTCTGAGTCGAGCTTTTCGGGCTTTTCCGTCGGCCCCAAGGATCTTCCAAGCCCTAGAATGCATCCAAAGCATGCTGAGAAGGAACCGATGCTCAGTCAGGTAGTGGATGAGTCTAACAGGGACACTTTCATCGCTGGCCCTGTTCATCGTGTTAGGGAGACTCCACCTCCCCCCCCCTTCAGTATCATCTAGCTGCTCACTGGATAAAGGACATGACGCTAGAGACGGTCTCAGTTCCTGTTTCCGAAGAGAGGAGGTCTTCTCTCGCGTGGTGTAAGAACAGCTTTCTTCTCAAGGAAGTCTACCTTTGGCTGTTCAGAAACCCGACCGCCGTCTCCTCTCGGACGCATCAGACACGGGCTGGGGTGCGACTTTGGACGGACAGGAATGCTCGGGAACATGGAATCAGGAGCAAAGGACACTTCACATCAATTGCAAGGAGTTGTTGGCGGTTCTTCTGGCCTTGATAAACTTCAAGTCCCTCCAGCTTAACAAGGTGGTGGAGGTGGACTCTGACAACACCACAGCCCTGGCTTACATCTTCAAGCAGGGAGGGACTCTTTCGTGGAAGTTGTTCTAGATCGCAAGGGACCTCCTCATCTGGTCAAAAGATCGAAAGCTCACGCTGCCAACGAGGTTCATTCAGGGCGGTATGAATGTCATGGCAGATCGCCTCAGCCGGAAGGGTCAGGTCATCCCCACAGAGTGGACCCTTCACAAGAATGTTTGCAGCAGACTTTGGGCCCTGTGGGGTCAGCCAACCATAGATCTGTTCGCTACCTCGATAACCTAGAGACTCCTGTTGTTTTGTTCTCCGATTCCAGACCCAGCAGCAGTTCACGTGGATGCTTTTCTGCTGGATTGGTCCCATCTCGACCTGTATGCATTCCCGCCGTTCAAGATTGTCAACAGGGTACTTCAGAAGTTCTCCTCTCGCAAAGGGACACGGCTGACGTTGGTTGGCTCCGCTCTGGCCCGCGAGAGAATGGTTCATAGAGGTACTGCAATGGCTGGTCGACATTCCCAGGACTCTTCCTCTAGGAGTGAACCTTCTACGTCAACCTCACGTAAAGAAGGTACACCCAAACCTCCACGCTCTTCGTCTGACTGTCTTCAGACTTTCGAAAGACTCTCAAGAGCTAGGGGCTTTTCGAAGGAGGCAGCCAGAGCGATTGCCAGAGCAAGGAGAACATCCACTCTCAGAATCTATCAGTCTCAAGGGGAAGTCTTCCGTAGCTGGTACAAGACCAATGCATTTTCCTCAACCAGTACCACTGTAACCCAGTTTGCTGACTTCCTGTTACATCTAAGGAAAGTAAGATCCCTTTCAGCTCCTACGATCAAGGGTTACAGAAATATGTTGGCAGCGGTTTTCCGCCACAGAGGCTTGGATCTTTCCACCAACAAAGATCTACAGGACCTCCCTAGGTCTTTTGAGACCTCAAAGGAACGTCGGTTGTCCACTCCAGGCTGGAATCTAGACGTGGTCCTAAGGTTCCTTATGTCATCAAGATTTGAACCTCTCCAATCAGCCTCTTTTTAGGACCTCACTTTTAAAAACTCTTTTCCTCGTGTGCTTGACAACAGCTAAAAGAGTAAGTGAGATCCACGCCTTCAGCAGGATCATTGTTTTCACATCTGAAACGGCTACATGTTCCTTGCAGCTCGGTTTTTGCTAAACGAGCTTCCTTCACGTCCTTGGCCTAAGTCGTTCGAGATCCCAAGCCTGTCCAACTTGGTGGGGAATGAACTGGAGAGAGTACTTTGCCCAGTTAGAGCTCTTAGGTACTATCTAAAAAGGTCTTAACCTTTACGAGGACAATCAGAAGCCTTATGGTGTGCTATCAAGAAACCTTCTTTCCAAGGTCTAAGAACTCAGTTTCTTACTATTCAGGCTTCTGATTAGGGAAGCACTTTCTCATCTGAAGGAAGAAGACCTTGCTTTGCTGAAGGTAAGGACACATGAAGTGGGAGCTGTGGCTACCTCAGTGTCCTTCAAACAGAACCGTTCTCTGCAGAGTGTTATGGATGCAACCTATTGGAGAAGCAAGTCAGTGTTCGCATCACTCTATCTCAAAGATGTCCAGTCTCTTTACGAGTACTGCTACACCCTGGGACCATTCGTAGCAACGAATGCAGTAGTAGGCGAGGGCTCAGCCACTACATTCCCATAATCCCATAACCTTTTAACCTTTCTCTTGAATACTTTTTATGGGTTGTACGGTCGGCTAAGAAGCCTTCCACATCCTTGTTGATTTGGCGGGTGGTCAATTCTTTCTTGAGAAGCGCCGAGGTTAAAGGTTGTGATGAGGTCCTTTAGTATGCGTTGCAGCCCTATATACTTTAGCTCCTTAGAGTTGTTCAGCCTCCTTAGAGGAACGCTGCGCTCAGTAAGGAAGACGAACTTATTAAAGGCAGAGTAATGGTTCAAGTCGACTTCCTTACCAGGTACTTATTATTTCATTGTTATTTTGAATAACTGATTATATGAAATACGGGATACTTAGCTATCTTATAGTCATGTACACTGGTTTTCACCCACCTCCCTGGGTGTGAATCAGCTACATGATTATCGGGTAAGTTTAATATTGAAAAATGTTATTTTCATTAGTAAAATAAATTTTTGAATATACTTACCCGATAATCATGATTTAATTGACCCACCCTTCCTCCCCATTGAGAACCAGTGGACCGAGGAAAAATTGAAGTGGTGTCAACAAGAAGTACTGCAGTACCTGGCCACAGGTGGCGCTTGTGAGTACACCCCCCTCTTGTATAGCGATCGCTGGCGTATCCCTTCCGTAGAATTCTGTCGGGCAACGGAGTTGACAGCTACATGATTATCGGGTAAGTATATTCAAACATTTATTTTACTAATGAAAATAACATTTTTTAAGGTGTATTTCCCTAATGACAGGTTAGAATAGCATTTGTTTTATATGGATACAGTATAGAATAACTAAAATGCCCAAATGAATTGCTATGGAAACTTTAAGCTAGCATAAGATGACTTGTTGTCCATGTAGTAACTAAGTATTATTGAACGTACATATATTAAAGTACAAAAATTATACAGTACTGTAATGCATCACAAGGAACTGGTTATCCTTTGATGTATCTAGCCAGTGAATCCTCTATGGATTTAGTCAGTAACAAAGTGTCTGAGGACCTAACCATTCTGAGACTTGTTGCAAATATTTTCCTGTGGAACAGGCTGACGTAAATTTTATTCCTAGTGAATATGACTTCTCCTCTTTAGCAATATTGTTACTGATTTTAATGTCTTATAATATTTTCTTATTTCTTATTTATAGTTCTTGGTATTTGTTACTTCTCTATTTCCTTCCTGCATTAGGGTGCTTTCCCCTTGGAACCATTTTCCAATTAAGGTTATAGCTAAGTAATTATAACGTGTTGTAGGGGCTTTTTCAGTTAATCTTGCCTGTGATTCACTTGTGTTTTCTCTCTGAATCCATCTGCTTTTCCACCTCTAAGTTAACATTAAAGAAATAAGTAATTCCCACTCTCCAATCTAATTTCTCCCCCCCCCCCCTTTACAGTTCAGAATGTCTACTCTGATACTCTATGGAAAACAACATTAGCCTGGTGATGTTTCATATTTAATGTTTTATCCTAGAGTGTGACAGATGGCCTCTTGAATTGTAAAATGCTAAGGGGAAGACAATTGTACTGAGGGTAATAGTGGGAATTATTTAAATTCTTTGATGTTATAGGTCAAAAAGTGAAAGGTTTTTGGCAAGGAAGCATAAGTAATCCTTGGGTATGCATTTAGCTAATGTATTTTATTATTAAAATTCCATTTTTGACACAGCATTTTGCATTAATACTCAGTAAATGTTTATGTTGTCTTTTACTTTTTTTTGTGAATGATCACTTATACTGTATTGTGGTATGCAATTACTCTAGATTTTATTTCTCTTTAGCGTGTACTGGACCAGCATGAGGATCAAGCTCTCCTAAAGGCGTATATAACAGAGTGGAGAAAGTTTTTTCAGCAGTGCAACTACCTCCCGCTGCCTTTCAACCAGCTCGAATCTGCGCTGGCCGGCAAAACTACTACTTCCGTAACCAAAAAGGTCCAGAATGACGACTCTATAGTTAGAAAGGTAATTAGAATTCATAGTTTCAGTTTTTAGAATGTGAAAATTTCAAATTTGTAGTTGTATTAAATTTAAAAATTGTATTAATTAAGGTCTTTTAAATTGTATTGTTTTATGTGTTTAATGCAAATTACAGAAGTTTTATAAATAAATTTCCTGCCAGTGTTAATTTGGAACTACAGTAGTTGGGTATTGGAAAAGAGTATTTGATACTAACAGGGTAAATAATTGAAAGTACAGTATCAGTTTTTGCTTGATGTTACTTATAATATAACCAGAGATTTGATAACCAGGAGTATAGTGATTGTCGTAAGTCCCATGAAAAAATTGGCCCTGAATGTAAGTGGAGTAAGTAGATCTTCATGAATAGTGAAAGATTCCTGGATGGGTACCAATACAAGTCCAAAAGTCCAAGATTTGTGAAAACCTCATCAGTTCAGACACAACTTTTTCTTAGGTCAGCAACTCTTTCATTCAAACTGCTTGAAGAAGAACTTCCGCGTCAGTGGTTACCTGTCCCGCTCATTGTATCTGGCAAGGACCATATTGTTCCAATACTGTATTCTAATATCCTATGATTTTCTTTGTTTCACCAGTTATGCTTGTTTGATATAAGGTCCTGATTAGAAATACTGTTAATGTTGTTGTCGTCATTTAATGTATATACTGTACAGTATTCATCATTGTTACAAACCAAGCTGCAACCCTATTTGGGAAATCAGCATTCTGTAAACATTTGGGTGCCATTAGGAAATGAGACCAGTTTGTTTTTCTTCATATACAAACCTTTCATCCTTAAGATAGGGATTATGTTTTCAGCCGAGCTGGATCGGTCCCTGAATTTGCTAACGATGTAATTAACGACAGATGGGGAGAGTGAGCGAGGAGCCCTGGCCTCCACCCGTTGGAAGCTCATCCCTTTAGTTTTGGGACGCAACAATTACAGACGTACTATTGCACCCTTACCAAGCTTTAAATCTTCCTTTTTTATACAGGAAAACTTACTTAGGACATGAAACAAGAAATTTGTACTTGCTTTAGCAACGGTGAATGTTACAGCCAGTTTTTGGCTAAACCTGAAGTAGATCCACACACTGCTTTTTATAAATGGCATGATTGTTCTCAATCGTCCTTGTGTGCCAAGTATTCGTAGCCTCCTTTACAATGGCTGGCATATGCCTTGTGCAAAGAGAGCTGTGCCGTCTCTTAGATTTGTCTTGGCAATGCTATTCAAATAGGCTATGTTGTTTCATTGCTGTGCCAGTCCATTATTATTATTATTATTAGCTTAGCTACAACCCTAGTTGGAAAAGCAAGGTGCTATAAGCCCAAGGGCTCCAATAGGGAAAAATAGCTGCACATAGGTCTTAGTCATGCTGTAGTTTAATGGCACTAAAACATGAATGAGTGATATTTACTTCAATTTTCTTTCTTCTCATCTAAATTAATATCAGCATCGCAATAGCTGGCATATTATATTATTTAGAATTGAAAAGAAGGAATGAAATTGATTTTCTTTTGTGAATTCATGGAGCCAAAACAACTTGGCCAGTCTCCACCCACTACCCTATGCTACGATTTATGTCGTTTGCAACGCCTTATTACAACTCGTTTGATTAAATATTTTTATGATGTCTTATCACATAGATACAGCTCAAGTAAAATGAAAACTATAGCTTTCCTGAATTAGCAGTGGTAAAACCAATTTACTTTTCTTATGATAGTTAATGTTAGATTATAGCGATGTTAGGATAAAAAAAAAGAAGAAACTAAGAAACTAGTTTTGTTCATGTATTCTGTAGCTGAATGCAGCTGATTCTCCTACAGTTATCAGAAAAACTTCTCCATTTCTTTTAATCTTGGAGAGGCTATCAACTCCATAATGTATTTAGTAGCATCAGAACCCTTACTGGCTGGAAAACTAGAACTGCTTGGTAAAACTTGAAGTGTTAGCCTAGGGTTCAACACAGGGCAAGTTAGTACTTCGTGAGCCCTCTTCATAAACAGTTCGACTGTAGATTCTAAGGAAGTGATGTAGATGCGTTTGACGGTCTCATGTTGTTCTGTTGACGTAACCATTGGGAAGACTAAGAAGGGCTTACTCCCCAAGCGCCCTCATCCCTAGTTGGGACCTACATTGGCGACCTAGGATGAAAGGGTATGTTCAGAATGTTTTCTTTCATTAAAAATGGAGAGCTCGCGCTTTAGCTTCTATATAAGCAATATATAGTAACCTACATGTAAGATTCATCAAAACAATAGAGAATCCATTCTTGTTCATATCCTGTATGCTGGGTAGCAAGAGTTTATACATCTTGGGGGGGTTGTCTGTTGGATGTTTCAAGTGTGGCTTTGGTCTTTCTCCATACCGTGAAATGTCTGTCTTTGGAACTGTATACCTATAGTGTTCCTTGCAATAGTTGAGAAATATGTGGGAATCAAATGGCTATATTTTTTCACCTGTGGATTGCAAGGCATTGTCATCTCACCTAAGAAGAGGTTCCTATGAATAACTATCTTTGATATATCCCAGGCATTTTTAGCTCAGAGGAAGATAAATTTTACTTTATTGAATCATGCCTCCATTGTTTGTTCTAGCTTAACATAAATATCTATGCAGTAGGCACCCATTCTAGTACATGTTAGGACTCTGGGTTTGTATAGCTAGGTAAAATGCAACTACTTTAAAAATTGTAGCCTTTTTACCTCGAGTAACATTGCAATTAACCCTTTTACCCCCAAAGGACGTACTGGTACGTTTCACAAAACTCATCCCTTTACCCCCATGGACGTACTGGTACGTCCTTGCAAAAAACTGCTATTTAAATTTTTTTTTTTGCATATTTTTGATAATTTTTTGAGAAACTTCAGGCATTTTTCAAGAGAATGAGACCAACCTGACCTCTCTATAATGAAAATTAAGGCTGTTAGAGCAATTTAAAAAATATATACTGCAA
Organism: Palaemon carinicauda; assembly: GCF_036898095.1. Taxonomy (NCBI): domain Eukaryota; kingdom Metazoa; phylum Arthropoda; class Malacostraca; order Decapoda; family Palaemonidae; genus Palaemon; species Palaemon carinicauda. The sequence continues at coordinate 49,287,388 of NC_090726.1, read as the reverse complement.
AATGTGCTTGAAGAAAAAATAACCCCTGGTGGTTAAGGGTTGGAAATTTCCAAATAGCCTGGGGGTAAAAGGGATAACTTCAAAGAAATATTACATTATTCATTGTTAGAATAGTTACTTGACCTTTTTTTAGATGGTAAAATACTTCTCTCCAATTAACAATGAAAATCTCTTTTCCAGTTAATGTTAGACAGTTGGAATGCTAGTATTTTTAGTAATATCAAGCAGCGATTACAAGATTCGGCCATGAAGCTAGTCCACGCAGAGAGGAATGGCGAAGCGTTTGATTCTCAGCTCGTCATTGGAGTCCGTGAGAGTTACGTTAACCTCTGCTCCAATTCGGTTGATAAATTGCAAATATATAGGGAAAATTTTGAAAAGGTAAGTGATTATCTTTGCATTTTTATATATTTCTTATATATTTCTAATCATGAATAGGGGAATATCCAGTTAGATATCATTATACAGTACAGGTCCTCAACATATAAACTTTATTAGTTCCAAGAAGCTGTTTGTAAGTTCAATTTCGTTAATATTTGGCCTATGGTACGCCTAAACTGAATTCCATGTCTATGATTCTCAGCTTCATAAGTCAACAAATAGTTGAGTTTCATATGAAATAGATATCAGGTTATTACAAATATTATTTTGCCTACTGTATTAAATGATATAATACTGTTTTATCACGGTATTTCCTTATTTTTTTTTTTTCAATTGGATTTGTGCTTATATCTCTGAACGTTTGTAAGTTGAGGACCTTCTGTAAGGATCTTTTGCACTTTTTTCCAGTATCCTTTTCCAGCATCCTTTTTTTCAGCTGAAGAATCACTTAAGAAAACTTGCGATAGCTCCTTCTGACCTGCAAAGATTAATCAGATATGTGACTTGAGATTTCTAATCCCAAGGCGTTTAGATATTTGTTTTTTCTCTACCCACGGATTTCTCTACTGGCAATTTCTTTCTGGTTTGCTTGATCTTAGGATTCTTCTTGAAAATCCGTCCATCTTAGAAATAATAGATACTTAAATAAAAGAAAATGAATAAGAAAATTAATTCAAAATTGGCTATTTCAATAGTTGATATATCCAAAATTTTTCTTGTTATATTTTTATGAAATGTAGAACATATTTATTGTAAACATTTTAATTTTCCTCAGGCTTACATTGAAGCAACCAAGGCCTTTTACCGAATAAAGGCGCCTCAGTACCTTGAGGCAAACGGCGTCCAAAACTACATGAAATATGCAGAGATTAAATTACGCGAAGAGGAGCAGCGAGGAGAAAAGTACCTGGAATCCTTTAGTGGATCGCTACAAAATGTAAGTCTAATTACCTCCGGCAACGAAGTTGGGAGGAGGTTATGTTTTCGCCCCTGTTTGTTTGTTTGTGAAGAACTTCCCGGCCATAATTTTACTCCAGAGTAGTGAAGCTTTCATGGATTAATTATGTCGAGACGTGGAAGTGATTCAATTTTGAAAGTCCCAGGTCAAAGGTCAAGGTCAAGAAATAAGTTGCCGTGGCGGAGGTTTTCACTCTCTGGGAGCTGTACTAGTTTTCTATATAATGGAAAAAATATGAATAACACATCTTATTAATACTAACTGCATTAAACTACAAAGTGTGACAAGAAAATACTTGGATGTGGGAAAAATATATGCCAATTCAAGACAGCTCCGACCAGTAAGAAAAAGATATGAATAATTAAATGATACTGAGCAGGTAAGATTGTTTAGTAGAGATATTGTTAATTAATTGGTGATAGACAAATAAGACTTTTTAAAGTAGTCAGAAATAGACAGATACAACTTGATAAGATGTATTAAAGCAATCAGCGATAGACAGATACTACTTGAACTTTCAAAGTTTTAACCATCATCATCATCATCTCCTACGGCTATTGACACAAAGGGCCTCGGTTAGGTTTCACCAGTTGTCTCTATCTTGAGCTGTAAATGTATACTTCGTTCATCATCTACTTTACACTTCATAGTCCTCAGCCATGTAGGCCTGGGACTTCCAACTCTTCTAGTGCCCTTGTGGAGCCCAGGTAAAAGTTTGGTGAACTAATTTCTCTTAGGGAGTGCGAAGAGCATGGCCAAATCTTCTCCAATTTTTTTTTATTTGTCATAGCTGATGGGAATTTTATTAAAAAGTGCTGGATAGTAGACCAGTTGCCAAAGAATTTACAGGTCGAAAAGGAAGACAAGACTATGTAGAACAGTGTTTTGCATAAAAATTTTACCAGTGGCCATAGGTGTGGACAGCAGATGTTGCATATTTTGTTGTTGGTTGAAGTGAGTAAAGTAGGTATTATAATGATAAATTGAGTAATATGATAAGGAAAACAGAAGTCATATACTGAAGAAAATTTTTATACTTATTCGTCAATTATTTTGTGATGGGAATTCTCGTATATCTTTTTCTTCAAGAGAAAGTCTAAAAGCAGCTTTTCATCCGTGCATAACTGCAACGTTAAAGTATTTGCATTCTGGTAATTAATCAATGAAACACCAGGAATGTATTTTAATCTGATTTTCATCTCTGTGAAGTTAAAATTTTGTTTTTTTAAATAAATTTAACGTATTTTTTAGAAGTTCAATTCCTTGAAACTTTTTGAAAATCATAAGTGTAAAAGTATTGAGTGTGATTTTAGTTTCAAAGTAATTTTTAATAGTGTTTGTAGTTTTCCTTCAAAAAATTTTATATGTAAAGCAGGGAAATGAAAAAATCAATACTTGTGAGACTAGATCTTTTGCTATATTTAAGTTCATCAGTAAAACATGTATAACACTGGTTGCATAGTGGACAGGCATTTGATACAACTGTACCTCCATCAACAAAGTTGGAAGGAGGTTATGTTTTTGCCCCTGTTTGTGTGTGTGTTTGTTTGTGAACGGCTTCCTGGCCACAATTTTAATCATAGAGGCATGAAACTTGCAGGGATAAACTTCTATGTAAAAAGCTGGAAATGATTAAATTTTGGAAGGTCAAGGTATTGGTCTGGCAAAATGTCTAATTCACATAATCAGCCATAAGTTTGGACATTGTTGTTACAGACTTCGAACTTGGTTCATATTTGAGTGTATGAAGATCAACGCCAATTAATACATGTTAAGGTCAAGGTCGAGAAATAAGCTGCCGCTGCGTAGGTCTTCTCTCTACCGAGTACCCCTCTAGTTTTATCGATAAAATTATGTAGTTTTGTGAATACCATTGCGTCTTATGATTATCATTTTGTACTCGGTTTAATTTGGTGTTAAAATCTACCACACTGAAGTACAGGTGTATGATTATATTTTCATTACAGTTGAACGATTGATAAAAGTACAATTTGATAGTTAAACTTATATAGTTTTGTGATTTCTATTGCATCGTATTTAGTGTTATCATTTGTATACTCACTTGAAATTGGTGTTAAAATCTACAACACTTACGTATGACAATACTTTCTTTCTTTACAGTTGAACGAGTGCTGTGTGGAGGTGTTAGTAACAACCTTTCGTGACACTATTTTAGCAGAATGTCCTCAGATGATCAAAAATAATGAAACAGATAGTAAGTGGATTTATTTAAAAGTTTATTAACCAGTTATAGATATTGATTTTTAACTTTTTAACAGGTTCATTTTGTTCATTAGTGTTTACTGATTGATTAGGATTTTCCATGCTTAAAACAGATTAATTTTCTTCCTATGGACACATTTTAGAGGTGTTATTTGTACTGTGCCTCTTCAGTACAATGCAGATTATTATTATTATCGCTAGCTAAGCTACAACCCTAGTTGGAAAAGAAAGATGCTGTAAGCACAAAGGCTCAAACAGGGAAGAATAGCCCAGTGAGGAAAGGAAATAAGGAAATACATAAACAATATAAAAAGTAATGAATAATTAAATGGTCTTTGTAGCATCCCGATCATTTGCTGCATTTTGTTTCATAAAACCTATTCATTACATAAGCCGATACTTGTGATTTTTACTGTTCCTAAACTCTATTCCCAAACCAAAGCATTGTACTAAATAGCCATACTCTACCATGAACACACTACCTAGATCATGGCCTGCACGTGAGCAATGTCCCCAACACTCGACTGTTTCAAGTGGTGGAAAGCTTTTTGTTCAGTTTTAATGTTTTAACTTCTTATATAATTATCAGCATGTACTCCTATCCGAATATCGTAGTTTTCAGTTTCGATAGAAGGTTGAATAGAGAAGAGGGTCATAGTAGGCCACACCATCAATTATTTGTTATATCAGCTGTGCATATCACTTGTGAATTTATCATTGGTAACAAAAATCATAATGAAAGCTAATACCTTTTCCAAGTACTATTTTGTGGTTGGTGGGATTTTCCCACATTGCAGAATTTTAGTGGCCAAGCGGGATTCATTATTATTTCCAATAAGGAACCATGCAAAAATAAACTGTGCTTTTCCGTCCCTTAGAGGGATAGACAAACTGGGGTTTCGTGTGAGAAGACACCTATGATTATTATTATTATTATTATTTTTATTGATATTACTTGCTAAGTTACAAGCTATCTGCAGTTGAGGGGTACTTCTATAAGCAAGCGTTTGGGAATTTGTTTCCAAATTATGTAGTGATTAGCGGGCTGCGGCTCCGTGTGGCACTCTGACATATTGGGCTACCGACCCTGACTACGCGAACCCAGAGTTGAATAAATGGCTCTGGCAGATCACTTTTAATTTCTGAGCACCCTCCCTTGTTTTTGTTTCTGGGGAAGAGTATCCAATATTTATCATAACTTACTTAATTTAATAAGATATATTTCAAGATACAAATTCATTATTATGGCATATCACCTAGAAAATGCTTTTGCATAACCTTCCTGTTAGCTCTTTGAGTAGTAAGTAGTAATTATGTAAAGAGATTTATAATTATAAAGGTATTGATATACAGTACTGCAATTACGATATCTTCCGAAGTCTGCTTCAAATTATTTCATGCGAGTTTTGAAACGGATATTCCTTATATATTGAATGGTTTAAATGTTCCTTATGAAAGGCAGAGGCAAGGGACAGGACAGTGACCTAGAGACTGACACATATACGTATGATCTTCCCCCAAGCCGCCCCTCTCTATTAAACTAGGACCAGAGAGGGCCAAGCAAGGGCTGCTGATAACTCAACAGGTAGATCTGTGGGCTCCCCTAAATCAAAATTACAAGGCTGGAGAGGTTTGGCACTAAACAAAATACAGTATTGATCTAGAGCTGGTTTCAAACCCTCATCCAGCAGATCACTTGACAGGGATGTTTCCAGTAGGCTACTGCACAGTGATCGTTCAGTGGTTACTTTTGCTCTGTGTAAGAGTAGAAGAGAGACTTTAGCCATGATAAGCTGCTCTTCTCGGAGGACACTCCAAAATTAACCCTTTGTTTTCTCTTCTTGGGCAGTGCCGTAGCCTCTGTACCATGGTCGTCCATTGCCTTGGGGCAGAGTTCTCTTGCTTGAGGGTACACTCAGGCACACTACTCAATCTTATTTCTATTCCTCTTGTTTTCTTTAAAGTTTTTATAGTTTATATAGGAAAAATCTATTTTAATGTTACAATTTCTAAAATATTTTTTGTTTATTACTTCTCTTGTAGTTTATTTCCTTATTTCCTTTCCTCATTAGGCTATTTTTTCCTGTTGGAGCCCTTGAGCTTACAGCATTTCACTTTTCCAAGTAGGGTTGTAGCTTGGCTAGTAGTAGTAATAATAATAATGTTGTTGCTAAATGTCTTGTTACTTCAAAACTTTTTTCAGAGTTACAGTTGATGTTTTAACGGATAGTTTCCTTTTATATTTTTAGTAAACGTCTTTTTACTTATTTTCCAGAGTTGCAGTTGATGTTCAAATTAATGGATAGAGTACCTGATGGAATCCAACCCATGTTAGATGCTTTAGAGGAACACATTGTCTCTGCCGGTCTGGCTGACATGGTTGCTGCTGCTGATTCAATAACACAGGTGAGTCTCACGGCTTATGTAACAATATCTTTGTGTTTATTTACCCTATTATCGTCATCCTTGTATCAGTGATTGTTATTATTTACTAAGATTTATCTTTCAATTGTCAACAGCTGAAATTCTTTTGGGTAAATATCCTTGAAACAATTTGAATACCCAGAAAATTTCCATATTTAGTTATACAGTATAGTACAGAACTTGGAGACAACTTTCTTGGGTGTATAGTTTTAAATTTTGATGGTGTTTTTGTAGGTTTTCAAATGTCCAGATTATGAAATAGTATGTCACCAATGTTGAAGTCCAAAAACATTTTAAACCAAATCCAGGTTCTAGCTTTTCACAGGAAAGTATTTAGAGACCACACAGCACCTCCCGAAAAATTAGCTTTTCCTTAGTCAAAATTCCTTTTGTAATCTTCTTAATATTTGTCAAAAGAGTAAAGTTATTCATTAGGTCTTTTAACAATTGGTTGTGTTTGATTATATATTTTTCTTCCATTACAGGACTCGGAACAATACGTAGAAAAGCTGTTAGATCTCTTCCAAAAATTCAGTAGGTTGGTCTCGCAAGCATTTAGCGAGGACCCACGTTTCCTAACGGCCAGAGATAAGGCATACAAACACGTCGTTAATGATACTCAAGTTTTCAAGTTAGAGTTGCCAAGTAAAACGGTAAGTGGTATTACACTGTTTTAATTTATTCTCTAGAAAATCCTTTTAGCTTGTTGAAATAAGATGGATTTTTCTTGAAATATCTTTTACTTTTTGTTCAGTTTAAAAGTGTGTACAGTAGTTAACACTTCAGAATTTATGTCAATTATTATTATTACTAGCTAAGCTACAACCCTAGTTGCAAAAACAAGATGCTATAAGCCCAAGGGCTCCAACAGGGAAAAATAGACCAGTGAGAAAAGGAAATAAGAAAATAAACGATATGAGAAATTATGAACAGTTGAAGTAAGATAATTTAAAATCCGTAACATCAAAACATATTTCATATATAAACTATAAAGACTTACGTCAGCTTGTTCAACATAAAAACATTTGCTGCAAGTTTGAACTTTTGAAGTTCTACTGATTCAACTACCTGATTAGGAAGATGATAATAATCATGCTGGAAATTGACATAGTTCAAAAGCTTATTATGTAAAGAGTCTGAACTTAGAATAGTTAAAATTTTTATAATTTTCTCCTGCAAATGTCTTTTTTTTTTATATGGTTTTAGACAGTTTTAATATTAAAAATTAGAAAGGTGTAGTCTACACAGTATCGAGACTCATTTGATAAGTTTACACTGCAATTATATTGTCAATTCAACTAGACAAATTCAATATGAGCTGGATTGGCCATTTAATCATAAACAAAGGTTTAGCTAACGATAGGTGGTTGGAGGGGCGCTTAGATTTCTTGATAAGAAAACAGGTCCATCAAGAAAGTTGCAATTGCAGAATTGCCTTTCAATCTACCATTACCCTGGAGTAACTTAGATCTCTTGATAAGAAAACTCTCCAAAATCAAACCATAGTTCCCTAGTCTTGGGTAGTGCCATAGCCTCTGTACCATGGTCTTCCACTACCTTGTGGTAGAATTCTCTTGCAAGGGGGTACACTCGGGCACACTGTTCTATCTTATTTCTTTTCCTCTTATTTATTTTTTTTTTCATAATTTATATATGAAAGATCTTTTTGATTTTGCTGTTCATTGAGTATTTTATTTTAGTTGTTCATTATTTCTCTTGTACATACATATACTAAGGCACTTCCCCCAATTTTGGGGGTTAGCTGATACCAAACAAATGAAACAAAAAAGGGGACGTCTCATCTCTATGTTCCTCCCAGCCTAACAAGGGACTCAACCGAGTTCGGCTGGTACTGCTAGCAGTACCATTTCTCTTGTAGTTTGTTTATTTCTTTGTTTTCTTCCCTCACTGGGCTATTTTACCTGTTGGATCCCTTTGGCTTATAGCATCTTGCTTTTCCAACTAGGGTTGTAGCTTGGCTAGTAATAATGATATACCAGTACTCTGAATTGGCTTAGATCTCTTGATAAAAAAAAAGGTACACTTTAAACAATTAAAAATTGCCTTTCAATCTACCAGTACCTACTAATAATATCTTATTAAAGTGAGAGCTATTTTGCCTTGTGGAAAGAAATAAAAATAAAAATTTACAAACTTCGTAATTAAATCTCTGTATCTAGTAAAACATATACCAAAGGCACTTCCCCCAATTTTGGGGGGGTAGCCGACATCAACAAAGAAACAAAACAAAAAGGGGACCTCTACTCTCTATGTTCCTTCAGCCTAACCAGGGACTCAACCGAGTTCAGATGGTACTGCTAAGTCTGTAACTACTGTATATTTTCTTTTCGCTTTGCAGAAAGGTATAGGTAATAAAACGCAGCCCGAGTCCAAATGCCCCGAACTTCTTGCCAATTACTGCGACATGCTCTTGAGAAAAACGCCACTTAGCAAAAAGCTGACTGCAGATGAAATTGAAAGTAAACTAAAAGATGTGGTAAGTGCCATCTGCAAGTATTGAATTATTCATGAGTTATGTTTCTTATATTGTTGTATGTTTTTTTCCTCTTAACTACATATAGATTTCAATCTTTAATTATGAGCTCAGGGGTTTTGTTAAACTATTTCATGATAATGAAACTTTCAAAGACGTGAGAAAAATATATTGTTCTCGGTATATTTGAACCTTTAATGACGTGAGAAAAATATATTGTTCTCGGTATATTTGAACCTTCAATGACGTGAGAAAAATATATTGATCTTGGTATATTTGAACCTTCAATGACCCAAAAAAAATTGTTTTTGGTATATTTGAACCTTCAATGACGTGAGAAAAATATATTGTTCTCGGTATATTTGAACCTTCAATGACCAAAAAAAAATTGTTTTTGGTATATTTGAACCTTCAATGACGTGAGAAAAATATATTGTTCTCGGTATATTTGAACCTTCAATGACGTGAGAAAAATATATTGTTCTCGGTATATTTGAACCTTCAATGACCAAAACCGGCGTCAATGACCTCAGATGTCAGGATGCCTGAAAACTTTAAATCAATCAATCAATGACCAAAAAAAAATTGTTCTTGGTATATTTGAACCTTCAATGACGTGAGAAAAATATATTGTTCTCGGTATATTTGAACCTTCAATGGCCAAAAAAAAAATTCATCGTTCCCGGTTTATATTTTTGGAGTGGGATATAACCAAGATGAAAATAAACTTAGACATATTTTAAAAAGGGCTTCAGTGCTGATCTTTCTCTCTTTTGCATTTGACCAGGAAAAGAAATTGATAATTTTCGGTGTATATTTTGGGAGTGGGATATAACTAAGATAAAAATAAACTTGACATATTCTAAAAAGAGCTTCAATGATGATCTTTCTCTCTTTTGCATTTGCCAGTTGCTGGTGCTAAAGTATGTTAGCAACAAAGACGTATTTATGAGATACCACAAGGCTCACCTCACCCGTCGCCTTATTCTCGATACTTCAGCAGATTCCGAGAAAGAAGAAAACATGGTTGAATGGTAAGAGTATCAGCGTGAAGAGTTTGTTTTTTGTTTTGTTTTTGCTCATAAGTGTTGTAAAGTCTCTGTTTTGTATCTTTAATCTGTCAAGAGATATTTTTTATTGTAATAACGTCATCTTTATTCTGTTAATGTTTACAGGGTTGTTTATATCATTCTGACAACTCAAGTCGATTACAGAAGGTCCTTAACTCATAAACATTTGGAGGTAAACACAAATCCAGCTGAAAATAACAAAGATAAGATAAAGAAATACTGTTGTAAATCAATATTATATCATTTAACCCCTTTTACCCCCAATGGACGTACTGGTATGTTTCACAAAACTCATCCCTTTACCCCCATGGACGTACTGGTACGCCCTTTCAAAAAACTGCTATTTACATTTTTCTTTGCATATTTTTGGTAACTTTATAAGAAACTTCAGACATTTTCCGAAAGCATGAGACCAACCTGACCTCTCTATGATGAAAATTAAGGCTGTTAAAGCAATTTAAAAAGTATACATTGCAAAATATGCTTGAAAAAACAAATGCCTGGGGGTTAAGGGTTGGAGAGTTCCAAATAGCCTGGGGGTAAAAGGGTTAATACATTAAGCCAAATAACATTTATAATAACCTGATATCTATTTCACATGAAACCCAACTATGTGTTGACTTTTGTAGCTGGAATTCATAGGCATGGGATTCAGGTGAGGCCTACATACTGTGTTAGTACATACATACATACATACATATACCAAGGCACTTCCCCCAATTTTTGAGGTTAGCCGACATCAACAAATGAAACAAAACAAAAAAGGGGACCTCTACTCTTTACATTCCTCCCAGCCTAACAAGAGACTCAACCGAGTTCAGCTGGTACTGTGTTAGTACGCCATATAAAAATTCTGAGTTTTTCTTTTATTGCAGGTTGAGAGAAGTTGGCATGCCAGCTGACTTTGTCAATAAACTGGCTCGTATGTTTCAAGATATCAAGGTGTCGGAGGATCTCAATCAGCAGTTTAAGGAATCCATTCGTACCACCACGAAGTCGAGCGTAGCAGGTAAAGTTGACTCAAGTTAGTATTGATTACTTTATTGAAATAGAAATAAGTATCGTGTCCTCTTTTCCCAACTTAAGAACTGAAAACTTGAATATGCTGCACTATTGTATTGGCTTCATAAGGTTGTAGGATGATCTTAAATTATAATGCAATAAGGTGATTCCATTCTAGTTGCATGATGTTTTTCATTATCCAATTTTTAAATTAGTTTTGGCATTATAGAAATTTAGCTTTATCTAGCAGCCAAACATAGTAAGATTCGGGAATCCAAAATATATTGGAGACTACCATACAGATTTACCATCCATTCTAGTTGCATGATGTTTATACAATTTTGAAATGAATTTTAGCATTTTAGAAATTTAGCTTTATCTAGCAGCCAAACATAGTAAGATTCGGGACCCGAAATATATTCAAGACTACCATATAGATTTACCATTATATTATATTTGACAAAGCATTCTAATGTAATTAACAAAGCTGGTCTTGGCTAGTCTACAGATTCATAGTCATATGCTAGAGCAGGTCATTACTAGATGTCAAGTAACACAAAACCAAATTATTATTTGTTCCAAGTTGAAATGTCACTAAATTTGTGAAGTAACACAGCATCATTCTTTTAATGATAAAGAATTCTATCAAAATCCTCAAGTAATGGCTAAGGTATGCTAATTATATACCATACTAAGTAGTTATTGTTGCAATAACTAGCAATGCTAGGTACTGTGGGTTAAATTGCTGACAAGAGTGTTTTAATATATTTAATGAGTTTCTATAACAAATGCAGCCTTGATTTAATGGCTAGAACATTAGAATTTGGCTACACCCAGCAAAATGAAAGATTGAAAGTGTTATATCTTAATGAAGTATGGAAACATGCACATGAATAAGGGGAAAACACTAGATTAAGTGTGTGAGATGGATGGCTGTATAATCAGCCATTTTGGGATGATTTGTCTTTGACTGAGGGATTTGTTAGTTGATTACACATTTTTGAGAATCTTATAAATTCATATCTCTCTAAGAGGTTTGGTAAGGATGGCAGGATGTATCTTGACTCTCCTTTAGGGTTGCAAGTCATGATTGGCATTCTCGGCCATTCGGAGGCTTAAACCTCTTGTGTAGATATATTCCTCCGTTCGTCTCCAATCAAGTTTGAGCTAACTTTCAAAATTGCTGGGAAAATTAAGATTTTACCTATTATAAAGGTGAGAATATCCAGGTGGTACATTTGGATTACTACTACAGGTACCATTCCTGTCTGATAGAGATTAATTGATAGATTAGGAGTTATTTGGCATCCTGACATCTAAGGTCATTGATGCTGTGTTTGATAGAGAAGGTCTTTTGAAGACCAAATAAGGGCTGTATATGAGTGACGAGTTTGTAAAAAAAAAAATTCATTGTCTGATAGAGATTGATTGATTAACCCTTTTACCCCCAAAGGACGTACTGGTACGTTTCACAAATCCCATCCCTTTACCCTCATGGACGTACCGGTACGTCCTAGCAAAAAAATGCTATAAAATTTTTTTTCTTTTCATATTTTTGATAATTTTTGGAAAAACTTCAGGCATTTTCCAAGAGAATGAGACCAACCTGACCTCTCTATGACAAAAATTAAGGCTGTTAGAGCAATTTAAAAAAAAATATACAGCAAAATGTGGTGGGAAAAAAATAACCCCTTTGGGGGTTAAGGGTTGGAAATTTCCAAATAGCCTGGGGGTAAAAGGGTTAAGAGTTATCTGGCATCCTGACATTCAAGGTCATTGACGCAGTGTCTGACAGAGAAGGACAAATGAAGACCTCAAATATGGGCTGTATATGAGTGATGAGTTTGTAAATGAAAATCTAAATTAATTTTGTTAAAAAGCTAATGTCTTATTTCAATACAGATAACCTTAACATCAAGATATTGAATGCTGGAGCTTGGGCGAGAGGGAGTGACAGAGTGGCCGTGAGTCTACCCATGGAATTAGAAGATTTCATTCCAGAGGTTGAGGATTTTTATCGGAAAAAGCATTCCGGTCGAAAGCTTCAGTGGCACCACCATATGTCAAATGGCACAGTAAGTCCCCAAGTTATCAAGTGTGAAATTAATTGTTGGTGTTGCTATATCAGGTTTCAAGTGTTTACTAATAGTAAACTTCCACTATCTTGGATTAGAGTTCTCTTGCTTTGGGGTACAATCGGGCATGCTGCTCTATCTTATTTCTCTTCCTCTTGTTTTTTTAAAGTTTTAATAGTTTATATGTTAAGGATCTAACTTAATGTTGTCACTATTCTAGAAATATTTTATTTTAATTGCTTATTCTTCTCTTGTAGTTTATTTATTTGTTTCCTTTCCTCACTGGGCTATATTTCCCTGTTGGAGCCCTTGGGCTTATAGCATCTTTCTTTTCCAACTAGGGTTATAGTTTAGCTTGTAATAATAATAATAATAAAAAAGTAATGGAAGAATGGGTTACAGGTTAATAAGATATTAAAGGGCTCTGACAAAATGGTCTGCTTGTTTTAGGGTTATTACAAAATAATTTACTATGTTTAAGTCTTGCATATTTATAGAAACATTTAACTCTTATTTATTATGAGCTGCTTAAGGCTAATTAATAATCTGAACAGGGCAATAAATAGCTCTATAATACCTCTCGGTATAAATGGTATAATACTCACAATAAACTCAAGTTGGTTGTATCCATTATACCTTCTCATTCAACCTTATTATTATTATTATTATTGTTATTATTATTATTATTATTATTATTATTATTACTATTTTTACTTTCTAAGCTACAACCCTAGCTGGAAAAGCGGGATGCTATAAGGCCGAGGGCTCCAACAGGAAAAATAGCCCAGTGAGGAAAGGAAAGGAGGAATAAATAAACTACATAGGCTAAAAGAAATAATGAATAACTATGAAATATCTCAAGATCAGTAACAATGTTAAAATAGATCTGCTATGTATAAACAATGCAGAGAGAATAGTGTGCCTGAGTGTAAATAAATGGTGATTTTTATGATCTTCCCATGGAAAAAGTACTGGGAAATGTATGGTCTTCTATTGTCTTATCGATGTGGGAACCCTGTTCATGGTTCTAAGAAAACTTGTTAGATAGTTTTGAATTCTTATGAAGTCACTAATAGTCTAGCAATTATTCTTTAATTTTCTTAAATTTTTACACCAGATTTACCAACTTTCAGGTGTGAAAACCCTGTTCAAAGTTCTAAGAAAACTTTTTAGATAGTTTTATACATTAATTTTCATGAAACCAGTGTTGCTCTAACACATTTTTTTCCATTTTCTTAAATTTTCAGATCACATTCGCCAACAATATGGGTAGATTTGACCTAGACGTAACAACGTTCCAGATGGCCGTTATGTTTGCCTGGAATCAACGAACAAATGACAAAATTAGTTTCGATAATCTACGCTTAGCAACAGAACTTCCTGATCCCGAATTGAGACGGACTTTATGGGTGAGTGTGGTTCAGATATTTTTTTGGTTGAATTATTTGTTTTCCTTGTTTCATATCCATGGGAATAAAAAAAAAAACGAACTTCCCGATGTTGACATTATGGAGGGCTTTTTAGAAAATAATACACGGCTTGGATTACCAGAAGATTAAAAGCATTTTATGTACATATAGCTTTGTGAATTCTTCGACACATTCAAAGGTTACCTCAATGGTAATACTGAGATCAACTGACTCCAAACTAAGAATTTCAGTTTTTGGCTGTGAAAATTCCAGGAAAATTGATTATAGATACAAAACCATTAAGTATATAAGTATTGAGATGTGTAAGACCAAATACGGAACAGTATTTGTGATTATATAAAATAGTATGCTGAGGAGACGTACTGTATTAAAGTGAATTTTTAAATCCTAGTGTAAGAATAACATTTCTTCTTCTTTTATAAAAGCTTTGTTCTATCTTTGGTGCTACATAACTGTGAATTATTTCCTTTTATTGTTATATGCATGTGTTTTCATGTTTTCTCAAGGCCAAGATATACAGGGGGGGGGGGGGGGTTGAATAAAGATTTAGTAAGTCAGGAGTGTTAGAAATGTTTACATTACTATCACATTTTCAAACATTGGCTGGTGTCTGTCTTACGTAATTGCTGTGACTGTTGAGTGCGAACTATAATTTATTACTCATAATGAGCTAAATTTGAGAACTATCTCCAACAGATGTTATTGAAATACAATAGTACTATCATGGTACATATATCTTCTGTTAGGTTAGAAGTAGCTCTATTTCAATGAACCTTATCCTCAATATTTATATGCTATATGCTTCAAGTGTGAACTTGTTGATAAAATGGAAGCGAGAACTTTACTCAATTTCAATTATTTTGCAACTTCAAACCACCAGGTGTCTGTACAGTACAGTACTGTATTTGATGATTATCCTAATTGGGTTTCTTATTGCTGGCTTGGTAACAATTGTCCAGTATTTCCAAGATGCTTTGTGATTTGAGAAAATTCTTGTCACTAGTTTGGTATTGTTGCCTTTTTCATTAGTTTTACAGTTTTCAAAACCTGTGTAATATCTTA
The DNA here is from genome assembly GCF_036898095.1 of Palaemon carinicauda. Taxonomy (NCBI): domain Eukaryota; kingdom Metazoa; phylum Arthropoda; class Malacostraca; order Decapoda; family Palaemonidae; genus Palaemon; species Palaemon carinicauda. The sequence continues at coordinate 49,272,269 of NC_090726.1, read as the reverse complement.
TGATTGTTAAAACAGTATTTTCTACTGGTCACTTGATACACTGCTCTATGATATGAAGTATGCAATTGGAAATAATTAAAGTATCATTTATTCTGGTACCTTCTATAGTGGTCCTGTTATTGTAAGACCCCTTACTAGTCAGTTAGTTGGTGTCCGGTCCTTTTTATGCCATAGTCCAAAGCCTTTTTCTATTATTTATTGTTTCCTTCGCCAACAAGGTTGGAAGGAGGTTATGTTTTACCCCTGTTTGTGTGTTTGTGTTTGTATGTGAACAGCTTCCTGGCCACAATTTTAATCGTAGATTATTGAAACTTGCAGGGATTAACTGTTATGTAAAAAGCTGGAAATGATAAATTTTGGAAAGTTGAGCAAAAGGTCGAGAAATAAGCTGCCGCGGTGGAGGTCTGCGCTCTACTGAGTGCCCCTCTAGTTAACATTAGAGCTGAGAACCAGCTAAGTCTTTGCTATGCCCACTTGTTCTTGGCTTTGGCTACAATTTGGGAATTGCGCTTGCCTGCTTGAGTCATTTTGGTCTTTGACGCCTATTTGGGAATGCACACTCTGTCAGCGTCTATTTTGATGTGTGCTGTTATGAAAGAGAGAGAGATCTGCAAGTTCCTCCTCGGAGAAATATAACTATATAATCGTAGGTTAGTCCTGCCTATCAGACCATACTTCTCTTTCAAGTACAGTAATCTAATCTTAGAGCAGTCCATTGTAACTGATAATATTTGAAGTTTCCTCAAGATATGGCAATGGGACTTAGATAAGAAGATGCAAGGAAAGAAATAGATGGAGAAACGTGACAGGAATCGCTTGAGTAAAGATCATAGAAAAATGTGGAATCTTCAATAATAACTTGAGCTGGTACTGCTACATAGTTATTTCCAAACCTTTTGCCTTTATCAGTCCCTAAGAGATTACCACTATCCCGCTGTCAAACTAAATACTCTATGGTATTCAGCTTATGAATATTGGGAAATATCAATTGAAATAAAGCATATTTTCATAATGTAATATGTCAACTTAATAGTTGCTCAACATTTATATGTAAATTTTCTTACCTACTTACAATCTAGAGGGCTTAGAAGGAGTGTAGTTAAAAATTTTTAATTATACCTGAAGAATGTAGCTTATGTTTAATGGACAAGTATTGAAATAATGAATTTTTGTATTGAGTAGAAGTTGCAATTACAATTTAAGGTCATGTTGAGTAATGATCTTTTTTTTTTCCACAGTCCCTCGTAGCTTTCCCAAAGATGAAGCGACAAGTTATATGTATGTCAGGAGAAGTTACGTCGCCTAAAGATTTCACAGAGAACACAGTTTTTTGGGTCAACCAGGAATTCGCCCCCATGTAAGTTGATTACCTCCGCCAACGAAGTTGGAAGGAGGTTATGTTTTACCCCCTATTTGAGTGTTTTTGAACAGCTTACTTACCACGTAAAACTTGCAGGGATTAACTGTTATGTAAAATGATGGAATTAATTCAATTTTGGAAGGTCGAGATCACAGTCAAGCAAAATATCCAGTTCACATAATCAGCCATAAGTTTGGACATCAGTGTCATTGAGACCTCAAACTTAGTTCATATTTGAGAGCATGAAAATCCACGTCAATTAATACGTGTTAAAGTCAAAGGTTAAGGTCGAGAAATAAGCTGCCGTGACTGAGGTTTGTTCTCTACTGAGTGCCCTCTAGTTTCATAACCGTTTTCTGTGTATCTGGAGGAATTTCTTGGGTATTACTTATTCAAAAGTGATTGTTTTCCTCTTATTAGTAGGAATTTATAGAGTAGAATTAATTTGTAAAGAATGGAGTTCAAATTTTTTCATTTGTTTGATGTCGGCTACCCACCAAAATTGGGAAAGTGCCTTGGTATATGAATGTAAGAGAGAAAGAGAAACTTTGGCTATCTTTTATAAGATGAACACTACCTAGGTCATAGCTAGAGGTAATGATGGAGAAAAGCTAAACTTTTTTATTCTGTGAAGGTCTCTGTCTTTTTGAAAACTATATTTCTATCAAGGTACTATAACTGTTACAGTTTATGCATTCCTAGTAACATTTGTGCTGTGCTAAAATCCACCCATTCCCTCAAAGATATTCGTCAAGAGTAGGAAATGAAGAGAGACCATCTAAACGAAATACAGTACCTAATATGAGTTTATGTACTGTATGAAAAGAAAAATCATTGTGCTCTTACTAAAATTAAACAATTCTAATGGTTCTTCAATTAGCGTGAATGGTTTTTGGGGGCCACATATTTATTTTTCCAAGAAAATGTTTCGATCATATAAGTTTGAATGTAATTATTCAAGCACTGTACATCAGATCTTAGGGGGTCTGTTTGGAGTTTGTAAAACATTGATACAAAACATGCTGAAAGTTTTATTGTTAGTTTACTTAGATTTGTTACAGAGGTAGGAAATTTAATCGATTCTACTCTGTGAATTTTAATTTTCCTTTTAATGGCATTCCTTATGTTGCTTTATCTTCTTTTGGAACCTTTTTTTTCAAGGTTACCCACTTTTTCTAATGTATTATGTCAATTTTCAATTTATCCATAGTCGTCATTACACCAACTCTAATTTAATCATTGTAATTTCCCGCCATAATTATAATTAACCATGAATATTAATTGCTACTTTTTAATTGGGTTAAAAAATTTTCTGGGTGCCCATGATTATTTCCATTATTCTAATTTTAACTGATGATATCTCTGCTATTCCTTCAGTCTTATTGTGTGTATTATGTTGGATGAGATGCTCACTTTATATTTATAATATTTATATCCATGATTTTGAATTGGAAGTTAAATCCGTGTAGCCCACTTCTTACAACACATCCATCTTATTATTATTACAAGCTAAGCTATAACCCTAGTTGGAAAGGCAAGATGCTAGAAGCCCGAGGGCTCCAACAGGGATAAATACCCGAGTGAGAAAAGGAAACTAGGAAAGGAATAAACTACAAGAGAAGCAATAAACAATTAAAATAAAATATTTTAAGAACGGCAACAACATTGAATTGTATCTTTTATATATGAACTATAAAAACTTAGAAAAAAAAAAAAAACAAGAGGAAGATAAAGAAGATGGAACAGCATGCCGAAGTGTACTCTCAAACAAGAGAACTAATTTAACACAGTGGATATCCATTTCTTATTGGATAAAGTATTTTATCGATGGTTTATAGCTCAGGTAGGATTGTCGTTGAGGTATCCTTGACACCTGAGAGTTGCTTGAATAATATGCTTTTATTAAGGGTAATTTTCCAAAGGGTTAAACTTTCACAAATGCACAAAAAATTATATTTATTAGAATCCTGTCTTTCATTTCTTATTTAAATTTTTGTTGAATAGCTATTTTTTTTCGTAAATAGTTTTTAAGACAACTAAAATTTTGAATTAACAATTTCAGAAAGAATGGAAAGCCTCAAAAACGGGGTAAAGTCAACCTTATCGGCAGACTACAGCTAAGTACGGAAAAGAGCAAAGAAGAGGATAATGAAGGCATCGTACAGTTAAGAATTCTTCGCACTCAGGTTAGCCTTTGGTTAAGTTTGGACTGTCTTTTCGTTGCAATATTCTATTAGTAGTGTGTGAAATAATTACATACAAATTGCCTTTTTTGTGTAATTATTTCATATCTGAAAGGGATGTTTTATTTGTTTAAATGAAATATTTTGTCATTTCTTTGCAATTTTTTAACTTGTCATCAATACAAACTGTTCCTTTACAAATACGCCTTGTTCCTATATTTCTACAGACCATTCATCCTTTAAAATGGATGACTTTAGTGCAAGTTACTTTTGTCTTCGCCCCACCCACAAGGGGGTTAGGGAGTTTGTGCTCTCTTACTTCTTTACTAACTCCTCGAGTTGAATCTCTCTTACTTCTCAACCAGCCCCTTGAGTTTGCTCTCTCTTACTTCTCTACCAGCCCCTTGAGTTTGCTCTCTCTTACTTCTCTTCCAACCCCTTGAGTTGAATCTCTTATACTTCTCTACTAACCCCTTGAGTTTGGTCTCACTTCTCTACCAACCCTTTGAGTTGGCCCTCGTACTTCTCTACCCCTTGAGTCTGCTCTCTCTTACTTCTCTGCCAACCCCTTGAGTCTGCTCTCTCTTACTTCTCTGCCAACCCCTTGAGTCTGCTCTCTCTTACTTCTCTACCAACCCATTGAGTTGAATCTCTCTTACTTCTCTACCAACCTCTTGAGTTTGCTCTTGTACTTCTCTACCAACCCCTTGAGTTTGCTCTCATTCTTCTCTACCAACCCCTAGAGTTGGCTTTCACTTTCCTCTCTATCAATCCTTCTTGCAGACTATGTCTGCCAAGAACCAATCACTTCATCCTCCTGTGCAAAAGAGAGAATGGAACAGTCTCTTACCAAACTTCCTATAGATATTTGTATCTTCTCCTTGTTAGGCAGTCAGGTTTTCTGTGACCTAGAACTGGATTTCTTTTAAGTAGCTTCTACATTCTATATGGAGCTGAGCTATTTGGAGGTTGCTGGAGTCTCCTTCCATACGGGACCAGAAAGGATGACTTGTCCAAGAAAGTAGAAGAATCTCCCAGTTTGGTTTCAGGGTGACTTCCTCCCACTAATGAACAGGTCTTTTGTTTGAAAGAAAGATAGGTTTGTATACGAGTAGGAACAAATAGTAAAAATTTTTTTTAAATATTTTCTCATCTCAACCAGTCCTTTCCTGGGCTTACGGACAAAAGTAGCTATTCCGTGACAGGTTGGGCTTCCTCTTGACATGACCTCTCATTAACCAAATACTTTAACGAGAGTCATGTCTTTCCCATTCTATTAACCTGACATTTGTATGTAATTATATAAAAGATTGTGTTTCATATTAGTTTTGATTCCTTGTCTTTATTTTTTTACCTATAAAGTTGTGCAAGTAATTTTCCATATAGTTGAAAGCACAGAAGAGCGGTAGATTTAGTTAACCTTAGAACTAGCAGTAGTTTACGATTGGACTGGTGTCAGAATTAGAATGTATTGTTCATTTTCTTTACCGAAGTAACATTCTCAGGTCAGGATGATATCGTTGAGAGGATCCAAGAGGTCATCCAACGATAGCAACCAGGAGACCTTCTTTATACAGCACTTTTCTTTAGAATTAAGCGTTTGTTAAGCCACTTTTTTTGGTCTAAATTTCAAGAATAGGTTTGTTGGAAAAATTATATTAAAAAAATGTGGGAGGAATGGAATCATAATCTTGATAGTAAATTGAAAAGAGGTATTACTACAATTATCAAAGTGGATTAAGAAATGAAAAAGACATGAAAGGCCAAGTTTATAAAAGTTGAAAAGAAAGGAATGTGATGGTGCATGAAAGCAGTATTTGGAATAAGGAGAAACTAGATAAATTATAGCAAATTGAGAGGTTAATAGGACCCTTTGGAAATTAAAATGGCTGTAAAATATCAGGAATGACAAGCAATTTATTGCAAGCATCTGTAGAGCTAAACAAGAGCATGACAACCTGATTAAAGGATAAATATAGAATAGAGGGGAAAATATAATGAAATACAAACAAAAGGAGTTTTAACTAAAATTTAACTTGGAAATCACAGAGAAATAAGATCACTAAAACCTAAAGGTGTTGCATAAAATTAATTGGAAATTACAGAGGAATAAGATTGCTTGAGTAAGCTATGAAAATATTTGATGTCCTTTGGTGGGGAGGATATTGAGAAAGTATAGAATTGCAGGTAAATGTTTCTTTTTAGTAGAGAAGAAATTATGGTATTATATATATAAGTAAATTAGAATGCTGAGATTCCTGTACAATGGTGAAGGGTCCTATTATGAATTAAATAATGGCAGAAAGATTGATGAAGTGCAAATAGATTGAGAGATTAAAGATTGAAATGATTTGATCTCATGGATATAAAGGGTGGTGAGATGTGAAATTAGTAGGAATTGATTTATTGGATTTGATATATAAATTATGAGTATAAAACCCACCAGCCTTGTGGCCCTGTGATTCCATTGAGTGTCCGAGTGCAACTTGGGTAAAACCCATCAGTTGGAAGAGGTTGAACAAGAAGGAAATGGAAAAAGGGGGTTAAAGTAGGATAATGTGCCCTTGATGAGATTCTATCAGAAAGTGCACAAAACGGTAGAGCATAGAATATGGAATACGAGGGAAATTAATGGAAAGATTCACATCAGAATTTATTAATAAAATGTATTAAATACAGTATGCTGAACTCTATAAAATTTATATATATATATGTACAAATAGCCAATGTTTTATAGTATATTGTGACAAATCTAAAATTCTTATCCCAGTATGATAAAGCCCTCTATAAGAATTTTGTGCTCGTACTGATTTTGTGTCTTTCAGTGTTGATCAGACTGACTGTCATGTTGTTAAAGAGGCAGGTGGGTCATCCCAGATGACACATTCACTCAGTTTGCCTATAGTGTTACCATACTGCAGGGTTTCTTAGCATTTAATTATTTTATTTTTACTTTTGAGATACTGACCAATATTCCTGTAACTAGGGTTGTTTTTCCTTGGTACTTGGCAATTCAAAAGTAAAAACTTTTATTTAAACTTAGGCAAATCAATGAAATTTTATCCCAGAAATTTTTATACTGTATTTACTTTTGAAATACAGACCAATAATCCTGTAACTACTGTTGTTTTTCCTTGGTACTTGGCAATTCAAAAGTAAAGACTTTTATTTAAACTTGGGTAAATCAATGAAATTTTATCCCAGAAATTTGTAATATACTGTACTGTTTTCTTTGGTCTTTAATTTTAGGAAGCCATTGTGAAGATCTTGAAAATGCGTAAGAAGATTTCGAATGCGCAGCTACAAACGGAGCTGGTGGAAATGTTGAAGAACATGTTCCTTCCAAGCAAGAAGCTCATCAAAGAACAGTTAGAGTGGTTAATCGAACATAAATATATGAGACGGGACGATGACAACATCAATATATTTATTTACATGGCTTAGCCAGTAAAAATTATATTTCAGCAGTGGAGAAACATTAGTTTTTACTGTGTCCCAACTCCAGTGTTGACGCGTCGTTTACAATACGTACATGGCCCAAGTGATTTTGGAGGAGGATTGTGATGATGCTTATATTTCTTGCAGTATAAAAATGTTCATGATCAGGTTGATACGACTCCTGGACTTCTCTTACCAACTGGAAGGGACTGCTTCAGCTCAGCATGTTGTGGCCATATTAAAGGCCATCTGAAAGAACAGTTGAAAATGGTTAACTTGTTGCAACATTCTGTTAAATAGTACTACGTACAGGAGACAAAGTTACGTTAAAAATTCATTGCTATAAATCAGAATTAGCATTTATCAAATTGAGAATACCTTCAGCAATCATATACTGTCAAGTTTCATGTACCTCTAATGAATTTTTATTTACTATTGTAGAGTTGTTTTTAGACTCATTTTACATTTTTTCCTCATTGCCGAGATCAAGTGAAATGGAATTTGAATATTTATATTTGCGGAATAATGTTTATTTACATTCATGTTATGAAAATTATACGGATTATAACAGGTAAAAGAATTGGCCGAGATTTTTTCTGTTCCTTTTTATGATTTAATGTCCTTTCAATAATTTTTCTACTACCTATGCAATTATATGGTACTCCCATCGAGAAAATAATTGAAATTTAATGTTGCTGTTGGTATTTCAGTGAATATTTAACATGGAAAGAGATATTTTTTTTTCACTATGATTTGTGAGGAAGTCTCCATTTAAAAATGTTTCGTCTGCATCAAGTCGAGGAAGAATAATTCAAGTGAGCTATGCAAATGCGATTTCAACTCTAGATATCAGATGGTCCGACACCAGCGTGTAGATGGTGAAAATAAGTCATTTAGTTAATGAAAAAGAAGTGTCAAAAAAGGAAAGCCTGGGAGAGAAGTAGCCTTTTGTCGAAAGACTTGAGGAAAAACTTTAGCCCTGTTGGGTAATTTTTTTTTTTTTATGATGTATAATCTATGATGCCTGTGTATATAGTAGGGAAGAAATATAAAGTCTCCTTTAGCTGTGCAATGCATAAGTGTGTGGACAGGATGGAAGAGTGCATTAGATTTATGTGATCACTTCTGATTATACTGTATTTTGATCTTAGTTTATCTTTATTAACCGTTTATTAGAATTATGACGTTGAATCCTCAGACAGGGACAGTTTTGTATCATACAGAAAGATATTTATATGCTTTTAGTTTTGTATTTATGTAACCTTTTCTTGCTGAAAAGCCCTTATAAAATAATGGAACACTTAATAAGATATTAATGATATTTGGTTGTAAATTTTACTCCGTATTTATTTCATCATATGCTATCCAAATATGGCTTGAATTTTCCTAGTCTGCAGTTATTAGGTAGTGTCTAGACAGCTTTGTAACAAGTACAGAAAAAAGTATTGGAGTCTGAAAATCTGAATTCAATTGAAAAGGCACCATTGAAAATGATTAATACCTTGTGAAACATACTGTTGGTATAATTGATTTTAACCTAGGTGTTTGTCATTGTTAAAACAAACCATGGGATCACTTCTTAAAAAGAGGAAAATTAACATCTTATTGTCATTGTTAAAACAAACCATGGGATCACTTAAAAAGAGGAAAATTAACATCGTATAGGAGAGTGCTGGGTAAATTTTCTTGGTATTGCAGTTGTCCCTTATCCGAAATAAATTGATTCCAAACTCCTGTGTATACATGAAATTGTATATGGTATAGCACCGTGTTAGTTTACATTTTCAACATAGATACTCTCCATCATTTTAAATGCATTATAGAAAGTTGCATAACACCACCTTTTAAAATCATTTGGGAAGAAATTACACTTTTCTGTTAAGAAATAAAGTTTTAAGAGATACATAGAAATTTATACAATAGATTAAAGTATTACTTAGATATAACCAAAAAGATTATGAGGAACTTATACTGTTTGATTATGTATTATCTTTATTATCTACACATAACATTATACTTCTTTACTGTAGTGTACACACAACATTGTCATTATTCATACTAAACTCGCAGCTACAGTATAGTTATAATAAATTACTATACAGGCAATGATTACAATGATAATTCTTCTATCAATATTGATGATCATGAAGTTGTTGCAATGCCTACTTGGTTAGGTAGAACAAAGGGAATGTTTGTATTGTGCAATAATATGCTAAATTATTTTCTAATGACACATTAGGAAATGAGTCTTGTTTTGTTGATACAGGTTCCTCTCTGAAAACTTTGTGATGGGAAATTTTCTACAATTTTTTAATTAAAAAATTTGTTCTGACCATGGTTTATTACATTTCATTCTATAAAGTGATTGTACTGTATTTCAGGATTTTATATTATCCAGAATGCTTGGGAAGTTTTTATTTATTGAGGTGTCTTATCTTCCTTTGTATTCCTGCTGATTTAGTAAGTTGCTCTGATTCCTTCATTTGCTAAATGTCTCTCTATGGCCCTACTCTGCCAATGATTTATTAAATTGTGTTTCATTATTTGAAATTTGTCCATTGCCTTCAATATGATCTTCATTTTACCATCTTATCATATTAACAAATAGTCCTTTGCTAGGTAAGAGGCTACTCAAAACCATTTTCTTTTCAGCATTAATCACCGAGAGGGTCCTAAGTTATATACTACTCTGTATAAGCCATTTTTTATAATAGGTAATCCAGTCTCTTATACCATTAAGTATGTCCTCTCCATTTACTTCATGGATTCCTATGAAATCATTTACAATTTCAGCCTTTAAAAGCTTCTAACTTGTATGCTTATTTTTTATTTCAGCTAGTACAGTGAGGGCATTGTAATTTTTATATTGCATTTGCAATGGAGATTGGCTACATTCCATGATATCAAGGTTCCCATTCAGGGCTCTTTGGGTGTGATCAAACATCAGCGGGGGTGTAGAATGTACATGACCCTAGTACATAATACCCTGGTCAAGCAGAAGCAATAATTAGGTAATTATAGAAAATACACCATCATTTTGATAGACACTGGGAAGAAAACAATGGCAGTAACACTTTTTTTTTTCTAACTGTAATGCCACAGCATGTACAGATACTTTGATATTTTAAGTATATTGGTAGTCAATCTGATTTGGTTATTTAATCACATTTGTGCTGTAATACATAGTTTGCTTTGCAGTTTTGAGGATTGTTTGATGTTGAATTACAACAAATTTTTTGTTGTAATCGAATACTTATTCTGGAAGGTATACTTTCTCTTTAGTGAACTTTCATTCTGTTAGGAAATTTGGTAGCTTCATCTTCATCACCAGATGCTGGGTCTTTAATCTCGCATTTTTTAATCGATACAGTGAATAGGTTTGATGCTTGGTGATATTGATATCTGAATATTCCTTGCCCAGACGTACATGTATTGCTATCTGACGCAACACATTTTTGCAGTCCATGGGAGAAAGATTTATGTTCATGTGTTTTAAACCATACCTCTAGGGCCATCCTTGTTCTTGTCTCTACTAAACACTTGTCCCTTATGACTGATTTTACTTTGGCAGTCAAATGGTTGGAAGCAAAGCACTACAAAATGTTTTATTGGGATGACTTCTTGTAACATCTCTGGTATTTCTACAATATTCTAATTTCTCTCCATGATTTACATATAGCTAAAATTTTACAGAAAGAAGGGTTCTTCGAGACTTGGCAGAATTACTATGAGCACTACTATAGTACTTTGTAGTCATATTAGCTGCAATGTTCCCCAACGAGTATTAAAACGTAGTAACGCAATTGAAAAGAGTGGATCACTGGGACAGAAGCAACAGCTCAGAGATGAATAATTAGGGCCACTTAAGCATTATAAAATTTGTATTGTTTTAACATTGATTATATCCTTCCATAACAGCAGTGCAAACTTTGAAGCAGGACCAGTGGATACTAAGGGACAACAGTGCTGCACTTTTTTCTAAAGCCTGTCTATTGTAATTATAATTATTAATTTACTTGGTAAGTGCGGCCTACAATTTTTCACACATCTGTTTTCCCTTTACTTTCCTAGAATTAATTTTCAGTTTAATTGAAATTAGTTAATATTGATTCCCTTCAAATATATCAATGCAATATTGCAATTATATACAGCATATTGAAACAACAGTCCTTGAAAAATGAAAATGTATGTAATTGCATATTCTGTAAATGATTGAAAAGTAGTTGACCATAAAAAGATGGTGAAACATTTGACAAAAAGAAGCATTGAAGTTTGATGTGGATAATGATAAATGATCATAGAAGTGACTTACCTGTGACATTTATTTTCTCATAATTTTGATTTTGTCTCCTGATAATTTTATTACAATGTGATAGTCATAATCTTCACATAAATGGTTTTGTAAACATCATACTGAGCAGTACTTATATTCTTCGCAGTGACTTCTTGTTCATCTGCTATGTTACATTCTACTTTTTATCTTTTCTCTTTGTTCTTTTTCTGTGGCACTGTCAAACAGATTCAGCTAAGTCTTCCCTTCATTTTCACTTTGAATTAAGAAGTACTTCAGGCCACCCCTACAAGTGCTTGGAAATAACTTGGTTGCTTGGCTGAACTGGTGCATACTATTCATGCTTTGACTGTTCTTATATAACATGGCCCCTTTTTCATGTTTCTTTTGCTTTGTTTTTTTCTGACTTAAGGTTGATGACAGACTTTTTGTCTTCTATTAATACTCTGCGTTACTACTGTATATGTCTTTTTCACTCCAAATTACTTGTGCATTGGGAAACTAAACTTTTGAATTCAATTCAAGATTAAATTCAACAGTGATCACCTTTTAATTATTTCAGTTTTCTAGGCAATATAAAATTTCTTGCCGTGATGCATAATTACAGTGAAGCCTCCGCTTTTGTGTTTGACAATAGAACCTTGATTATATTTTGTCTTTTTAAAATGGGACTGTCCTTGGCATTGGTAGTTCTCATTCTCATTGCTTTCTTAAAGAGAGCTTTGAGGTAATTGGCTGGTCTGTTGGTATGCCTCTCATGTATTTCGTACTTTATTGCTCATTTTGATTCTAAGAGCTGATACCCATCCACTGTTGTACTTTCATGTTCATAAGGGCCGTTACATTTATTCAGTTGTCATCTGTTGTAGGAATTCAATTTGCTTTATTACTCTACGATTTCTTTGTGATATTAATCAAGAATCTTTTTGTTTATGCCCAACATGGTACACGTGCCAAGCCTACTATGACTTCTGGTGTTGTCACTGATCTGAAATATTGATAACAGTTAACTAATAAGTTAAACCTTTTCTTTGTTGGGTTTTGGAACACTTGTCATAATTAGCATTAGAAGTAGTTTTTTATTTCAAATTTTTTTTTTTCACACTTGCTGATGGATCTTGGTGTGGATATGTCGGTACCAGTTAGCTCTAGTCTTTCCTGAAGATCGACATGGTATTCTAGGGCTAACATACTCTTGATTAAACTCTCGAAATGTTAGGTATTTTGGGGTTTTCTGGCTTAAACGGTACATAATTTCAAGTACTTGTATCCTGGTTTTTATGAGTAGCAATAACAGAAGTATGTTCAGTCTTCTTTTGTCATTTAGTATAAAGCTTGCTTGGTTCTAGTTTCATTATATTTCCAGCTGTAATTTCTATTTTTTTGCTTTTCACTCATCAGCAGAAATCAAAGTTCACAGGAGAATGAAAAAATTAACAGACTCAGATGGTAGCTTCAATGTTTTGTTAGTGGATGTTATGACAACAAAATTGGTAATTATATTGTTGCCAGTGAGATTGGTAGTTTCAAATACTGTAGTAAGTTTCTTGCAGAAACTTACTGTAATCCTCATGGAATATATTTTCTTTTGGTAGAGGTCTCTTCCAGTCTGTTTATCAATTCATAGCATTGTTTCTAAGATGAAAGAACTTTAAAAGTAAGAGTTTAAAAATACCATGCTCGTGAACTACAAGAGGCTGCAGATTAGTATGCACCATAATCTTCTGAACTGCCAGTGCAAGTGGTGTAAATTATATGCTAATTTACAAGGAAGTGATACATTGAAAATAATGGACGTATATACAATATAGGTTTATTAATATTGGAGCAAATTTGTCTTTTGTGCTGAAGAGTTTAAGGAAAGTGTTGCCATTTTTTTCCTTTTTGGTTCATGATCCTCTCAAAATGGTTATGCATATTATGTCCAAAAAATGTAAGTGAATGTTATTCACACTGCCTTGAATAGGAACACCGATTGTCCCCAGGTTTGAAGTTGGGCACCTAACCAAGAAAGGTATTTTAATATTAGCTTGGCTTAAACAAGGTGCTGAAAATATTACTATTTTAAGAGAAACCAGAACAGAGTGTAATGGTACTGGAAATAGACTAATTTGTGCTATTAAGTTGATTTGAAGGCCAAAGTGAATTTGAAGTTTGAAATTGCTAACAATAGAAATGGTGTACAGTACTGCATATTGAAAAGATTTGTGGTAAAAATATTATATCCAATAATGTACTCAAATACAAGGTTACATTTTCATTAAGATTGAGCAGCTTAGAAATAAATAAAACAATAGTGAAACCTAAGCTTTTTGTTACAAACTGGGAAACATGCCATCCTCATTATTTTAATTTTCAATTTTGTAAATTATGACATTCTTAATTACAGAAACTTTTCAGCAAGTGCCTGAATATTGTCTGAAATGTATTGAAGGAAGAATATTTAATACTATTACTAGTCTAGCCCTTAAATCCCTTCTATCCCTCGTATATATATTAGAATGGATTCATAATGTTATTTGACATTTAGCAAATTGCTCATGTACTTAAAAGAAATCTTTCATTATATTTATTACTTAGATAGATTACGTTATATGTGGTCAAGGTTTTTGAAGATCCAAGCTAGTATATCAACTATTGATTTTCTTTTATTTAGACATGAAAGTGGCTCTGTTGTTAACATTGTGAAGTTATTTAGCAAATGTATTTTACATTTTTTATTATTTTTCAAATTGTAAATTTTGTTACTTTAAGAGATGCTTGTTAATGGGAAATTTCCTTTCAACTTGAGGTAAGGACTCAGCGTTTTAAATATTTTCAGATTGCAAATTGTACCAATTATTTATGTGAATATCTAATGAGCCGAAAGATTGAGTTGACGCATTGTAAATAGACTGCCCTACAATTTTTTTTTTCTTACAGCTTATATCATAAAAATTGCAGTAAACCTTTGTTCACTTAATGAGACAGAGAGGCTGATCCATAATACTTAAGAGTGCATGTTACTTAGATTAAAAAGATGGTTGTACATTACATGATTAATTAACAATAAATATAAAGAAAACTTATCAAATCTTCCCAGAAAAAGAAATATTTATACCTAGACAATTTTAATTTACCATCTAAGAAGTATACATTTAACATAAGACTTGAGTAGATATAAACACGGTTACCATATATTAATACTTTTCATAGTTTTAATTGTGACACTATAATGGGAAAAATGAAAATGCTAATGAATCAAACAGTGGGTCCGGTTTTGGGTTGTGTGAGAACTAAATGCTTCATTCCCCGAATACTGTATTTGCAATAGCCATATTTAAGAGGAAATCTCATTACATATAAATTATTAATGAATTCACAGGTCTTAATAATTTGAAAATAAGCTTTTGCAGTAAATTATAAGCATATTAATAAGAAGTGACCATTTACGCTATTGTACCATGAAATATAAATGGTTTTTGCTGGGTATGTTGTGATGGGATTTATAAATACCAACAATAAAGTTGGCCTTATGAATAAAATGCATCTTGCACAGTCAGATAATTTGTCGTGTACGATGTTTCATAACCCGACCAATTAGTCAATTACAGTACGTATATTTAATTTGTGTGGTTATATAACAAAAAGAGCTTTTTGTATACATTTTAATATGCTGTAATGAGCAAAAATCATGATAAGTTTATGCAAATATTAGTCCCCCCCCTTTTTTTTATTTCCTTTCAACTTTGGTAACTGAAGGTTTATCTGCATTTTTAAGTTTAAATTCCCATCCATTACGTACTCAGGTTTAAATAAGGGTTTACTCGACCCCCAAAAGAATAAGTGTAAGCAACATAGAATTCATCATGCCTGACATTTGTTTGGGAGGTAAGCTCAGTGACGAGCATTCGGATCTTTCCATTTGCACCTCCACATTTTACTCGGTAAATTTTTTCAATTTCGTATTTTCTTTGTAGCATGTGCAGTATTTTGAAAGAAAACTTTAGGATTCCTTAAATTTTGATCACTCAGAATGTACTTTTATAACAAAGGTAGGTATCTCTCAAATCAGAAATGGTCATATAATATCTAATGCACATCGCGGAGAGTGCTCTTACGTAATTTCATATTGTATATATTACTTTACTAACGTGTAATACCAGGCAAAACGCCATGGAACACAGTAGCTTTTTATTTCTGCTGTGTGACGGGCAGGATGGGGTTAGTTTTAATTCACGATGCATATATCTTTTCGGATTTCGTACTCCATTAATTTTCCTCTCGATAGCTTCTCTACATTAATTTTGGGAGCCTTGATAATGAAATATAACCAGCAGTTTGGCGGCATTTGTCTCCACCTCATTTTTGCCATCTGTTTCAGTAAAGATCTATGTTATTCAATACACTACTTGTTCAATACAGTTATTGTAAGGTAATTTTTTTCAGTTAAATTTTTTAAGTTCTTTATATCTTCATTTTTTTCTGTGAAAGATTTGTTAATTTTATGCACTTTTAAAAACTCAACAACTCAAAATTTGCCCTACATGAACTTTATGCATATAGCAGCTTTACTTTCAATGTTAACTTCAGAAAAAATAATCTTCTATAACCAAACTTTCTTTCCAGTCTGTGATAGATTATACTTTGACTTCTGGCAAGTCAAGAAATAAAATCTTGTTTGACAATAGCTTCTATTTTATTACCCACTTTGGATAATTACTATTAAAGTTATGTGGTCTTACTGAAGTAAGTCTTACGTGAGCAAATATTTCTCTCGCTTATGTATGCAGTCTATTAAAGGTCTAATTTTGTTTTGCTGTGAATAACTTTGTTCTTTAAAGAAAATTGTTTCTTGAAACGATTGCAACAATTTGTATTTGGCTTTAGGTCAATGATTTATAAGATTATAGTTCATTCCAAATCAAAAGCTGTTTTTAGGGGATAGGTTTAATTATATAAGGTATAGTTAAATTTCTTAATTTTACTGCTATCTGTCCCCAGATTTATTAATTACATAATGCCTCACATTTAGTCAGGAAAAAAGGCTTATCAGGGAATTCTAATTATATACATTGAGTACATTTTACATATTGTTAACTAAGTCTACTTTTCAATTTAAATTTTCCTGTTTTTTTTTTAACCCGATTTAGCTATTTGAGTAACTTAAATTATGCATTTCTTCAAAGAATTAGGGTTTATATAGGAGAGGATTCTCAAATTATAGAAATAGAAGACTTTCAGGTCTCGTACATGACAATATATTCTTTTAGTATAGATTATGGAATACTGTTGACTACTGGGTGACTGAAAGTCACCGAGTTCTAAGGTAACAAAACAATACGGAAAAAAAGTTCTATAATTTTCAAGCTTAATTTTCCTGTTTCGAATTTTCTATTGGCGTAAATGATTAAACTTTTCTTCCCGTTCTCATTGAAAAGTTACCTTTCCGTATTACCACACTAATATATATATATTGAGGTGTATTCAATTTTACCACACTAATATATATATATTGAGGTGTATTCAATATGTGCACATACCATGGAAGGCAGGTTTTCGTTAGCAGGGAATACTCATACCAAGCATTCAGAGAAATTTTACAAGTATTCTTCATGGAAGAGATCAAATGGCAATTTAATATTACTGTAAAGTTGATCATTCTGTAGACACTGATTTAGAAAGCAGATGTATTCTTATTTCTGTCAAGTTAATTCTTTACTGGTTGGAGATGTGTAATTTTTTAAGAACACATATTCCCCTGTCAAGGCTTGCACCTCATCTGTCCCTCATTTGCGTGTAGTATATTTTATTTATCAATTAATATTCTTCCTTGACCGTCTGCAAATTTGGATAATGCTGCTACTTGGGATGCAAAAAGCAGCTTACATTTCAGAGATAATTCAGATTATTTAGCAATGTTTTAAAAGTAACGTACATCAGTATACATACAACATCAGTTTATGAGATTAACCCTAATAGGGCTACCATCTTTAGACAGTACTTAAAAAGTTCTTTTTTGTGTTAGTTCCCTCGGCTTCCTAGTTTTCTATTTCAATCGTTGTTCATGGAATTAGCCATATATTGTTCAGTACTGGGAATGGGGGAGAACCTAGGAGTGTGACTTAGTAGTTTGGTCAATATGATTTATAATCCATAATCTCTGTCTCAATTTATTTTCCATCATCATACTACACCTTGCAGGAACCTCATCTTAAGTTGCTACATTACATGCAGAAGTACATGTGACGTGTGTTTTCACTTTACTAATCGAATATACTTATTTATCTGGAGAACAGAAATATTTTCATGTGACCTATGCTATCAATTTTGCTTATTCTCGTATTGTACTAGCTTCATGACATAATATGCCTCAAAATTATTAGAAAAGTATTGTTTCCTCAATCTCTTCACAACTTGTATATTTTGTCCATAGAAAAATCCATACTCCACTCTTGTAGTAGTCTCGTGAATCCATCTATAAAATTCAGTATATATTGCATTAAACCTCATGCCTCCCCTACAGTATTCACATAGCCAGATTCTTGATTAGACTTTAACTTTGTTTCCTTCCTTTCTTGGCTTAAATATAACTTTATATTGTTTTTCCATTCAAAAACTGTTAATGACTTGGCTTTGATCCCTGGAAACACTAGTGCTTATCTAAAATTCTTTCAATCTTGTGTTTCAGTATACTGTACTACATAGTATGTAATCACCAAATCTATTAAGTGATCACATTGTGTCAATGTACTAGTCCTTACATTTGATGGAAGGGGATTTTCACCATGATAAGAATGTGTTTTACTAAGTAATGCATTTGTAACAGAAAATTAGAATTCATAATAATGGACTCCTCCAGGAGCAGCATTAACGTTTTTTTCTCTTTAATTAGACCGAGTTTCCGTGTAGTTTCTAAGAAAAGACTTGACCATTCTTATAGAGTATCGGTATTGCATTTAAGAAAATATTGAAGCATTTGTTATTAAGCTCAAGGAAAGACGAAAGGTTGACCTTGGTAAGTAAACGGAATTAAATAGGAGTTACTGTACATTGTCCCCCTCCAGTAATCATGTCCACAACAAATCTTGTGTCAACTGTAATGCATTGTGACTGCTCTCCCCATCTTGTTGTATGCTGTGATGTTATTTTAAATAAACAAATATTACTAGACAGACTTTCTTTTTCTGAGAATATCCCCCCAATTATAATCACCATGAAGTTAAACTTAATCACCAGGTAGTGCTTGATGTAAAATAAAATTCATAAAACAATACTTATCAAATATTTGTGTTACAATATATCTCTGAAACAGCTTTTTGAGTGAAAGAGGAAACAAGAATTTCCTACCGGATTTGGATAGTACGCAAATGAGTTGACACCTCATCTAAAGATGTCGGTAACGTGACAAGCTAGCATGTGTTTACATTACAGTCAGTTTGTTTCTTAGCCCACAAAGTTATGGGAGGGTTCTATGAATATTGGAATAACAAATTTCATAATGAATATTTCCTTTATTTCAATGAATCTTACACAATGTGTCAAGTTTTCGACTCAGAATTATTTCTGCTGATATTAGGCATCTGACTATGTCACATGAAAGGTCTTAATTATTTTATATTTTTTTTTATTTCCAATGTGTTTAATAATTGGAATGTGGATGTATTTCATTATTGGTTATTGTTACTATTATATCAATTTAAAGCTGTTTCTAATTTCATTAACATTATCCATTTTTTCTTGAAAACAAGTTTGTTTTGTTTGAGTTGTATTCGCACTTCCCACTCGACTTCGACTTAAGTAGTATTGAGATTATTACTGGTTATTTAAAATATTTATCATTGAATTACTGTGTCATTTACATTATTAATCATTATCTTTTTCCATCTACAAATGTCACCCCCCTGTTTACTACCTTACAGGCAAGTATTTATTTCATCATTGTATTATTTACTTGAACATACGAACAATGTCTTAATGTTGGGAGAACTCCCACCAATATTTGCTGTTGTCTTGTAATTATGCCAAAGAGAACATCTCGGCTTATTGCCATCTGTTTTCGCCGGGTTTTTAGCAGTGAATACGCGCATAATTATTTGTATATTATTAATTCTAGGGTGTAGGCATGTTGTGATGGGTCTGTCAATGTAGTCATCTGTTCCAGTTAATAGCATAGTAGCCTTATCTTAGGATAGTTTATATCTCTAGCTGGCTTAGACTACCTTTAGCCAATACAGTATGTCCTAGAGGACATTTATTTATTATGCCATAGTAGCCTGATTTAGGCTATTCGGTACGACCACAGTTGCCGAGCATTCCATTTCATATTTTGATTGGATGATCTATTGTTAGGTTAGAACTAGCCCACAACGTGGGCCTAATATTGATGTATAGCTTATGGTAGTGAAAACTAATGGGTTAAGCCTAAGTGCGTGTTTGGTAGGCTAATAACCATGCGACTATTACCTGCGCTAGGGGGACCACAGTAGGTTACAATCATAGTTTTATATTGCTGGCACATTTCAGTTCTTATGCTAGACTAATACTAATTTCCATATATTTAGTATCAGATTAGGCTAGTAGACTGAGAAGCCTTTAATTTTCCATCTTGCTTATTGTTGAAATATCAACATAGCACATATGCTCAGTCTATACACTAATGCCTATTTGCACGATACTTGTGTT
The DNA here is from genome assembly GCF_036898095.1 of Palaemon carinicauda. Taxonomy (NCBI): domain Eukaryota; kingdom Metazoa; phylum Arthropoda; class Malacostraca; order Decapoda; family Palaemonidae; genus Palaemon; species Palaemon carinicauda. Next base: position 49,252,333 of record NC_090726.1, on the reverse strand, counting down.
AAACGTCTTTTTTCAGGAATGATTATTAGCGTTTCCTGAAAGATGCATGTTCATGTGTAGATTTACTCTGCCAATAAATATGACAAGTGGATTTGAATTGATTGGCGTACTCAGCATAGTTAAGGTATGTGAAAGACACATTCGTTAATTTGCCTCGCCCCCTCTTACCAGTTGCCTTATGGAAATGTTACCCTCCATCTTATCCAAAACATTATTTATTTTAATTTATTGTGTAGTGTTAATTATCCAACTTTAAATCACACCCAATATTCATATGCTGAATATATTTAGGGATGATCTCCTAGGAGCAGCCAAAGGTCCATAAAATACTCCCTCTGGAGAGACTTTTAAGGGTCATCCCGGCATTTGGTGATGTTTAGGAGCCAAAGGTCCATAAAATACTCCCTCTGGAGAGACCTCTAAGGGTCATCCCAGCATTTGGTGATGTTTAGGAGCCAAAGGTCCATAAAATACTCCCTCTGGAGAGACTTCTAAGGCCCCGTCCACACGAGCGAGCACTGCTTGGTAAGCTTTGCTCGGTGTGACGTCAGAAATGGAGAAACCGCGAGCAAAGCTTCGCACAGGGCTTCCCTGATGTTTAGCAAAGTATCAAGGCTTTGCCTGGCAAGGGTTTTCCCTGACGGAAATTCGTCTTCCAATAAAGGGATAAAGCTGTCACTAATGACATGCCGTCACTTTCGAATATATACATCTGCTTTTGCATATATATATATATATATATATATATATATATATATATATATATATATATATATATATATATATATATATATATAAATAAATATATGCAGACATACATACACTCACTCATATATACATATATATATATATATATATATATATATATATATATATATATATATATATATATATATATATATATATATATATATATACACTGCTTATAAATTATCAATACTCCTAATTAAGGTAAATCTTATAAACAAAGAAATTAAATAAAAGCTCTAAATTGTATTATTACATATATCTTAATAATAAATTATCTTTCTCAGTTTTATATTATTTATTGAACTGATTTCCTTAAAATATCTGTGCTGCTTACTATTTTGTTTACGTTTTTTCATGATATTGTTATAATTTCGTTGACGATGAATGTTTCAGGGTTATTTGTTGCTCCGTGCTTTATCTACTTGTTGACTTTCTCAAACGTCTTCATACACAGATATGTCTGTGCCTCAATATAATTTAAGTATATAAATTACACCTTGCCCTTATCCTTTTACAAACAACTATATTCACTTCACGTAAACAGTATAGAATAGCAGAAAAATTACGTCACGGGACAGTGGAGTTCCTGTCACACCTGCTGAAATACTTTGCCTCATGTTGGTATCTTCTTTCATTATATATGGTTCCACTTTCGATAAGATTTTATAAAAAGTGTTAGGGTCCATTCTCATATAGTTGATGAAATCTGCCTCATGACCATGTTTCAGTTCCCGCAATATTGTCATGTGACTTCCAATGTCTTCTCTTCTTCGTAACCACTCTTTACACCACATCCTTTTCTGCTTTGTTGCTTTTATCTTTGCACACATTGCTATAACAATAGACAGTGCGATTTTCTTTTTGCGTGTCCTGCGATCCATGCTGCCCCACACAACTTGATCCTGTGTCAGTCACTCACTGCCAGTCTTTCACTACCCAACCACCGTCGTTTGGACAAGAGCTTAAATGCGTTCGACAGGCTTAGCTCGCAAAGAGGCAAAGTTTACCGAGCAAAGATCGCTCGTGTGGACGGGGCCTAAGGGTCATACCTGCATTTGGTAGTGTTTTTAATTTGTTTACTACCTTTCTGATCATGGAGAATGCGTTAAAGGGATAAATATGAAGATATGACCAGTCTTAGATCATGGAAATCAACTAGCCATGCCAAAGGATCCGAGAATGGGGAACAATGAAGACATCCAGTCTCCAGTTCAAAAAGTTGGCGAATATATCAAGTTTGGGTTGACTCAAAAGTTTTCAGAGTTGAAAGTTTAATTAAGGATCATTATTTTGGGCAGGAGTTAGTCTTTTCCTGCATAGTTGATCCACTAACAAGTTCATTTTCCTTGTGGTGTAAACTGGTGTATCTGGATAACGGTACAGTACTGGATTCTCTCCAACTCGAGAGTTCCTAAGCAAGGAGGAATTGGGACTATTGACTATTACCCATTGCTTGCAAATACTGTTATTGGAGAGAGAGCCAGAGTGAAGGGCTATAATTCTGCCTTCCACTTATTCTCATACTACAATCAAGACCTTCAAGACTAACAAAACCTTGAGGGAGTTGACATATGGTTCTATGTCCTCTTGCTCCAAGTTAAGATTTGGAAATGGTGGGATGAAAGATACATCACATGATGAGGTTTGGTCTCAGTATTCCTTTAGAGTTAAGAAGAAATTGAATGGCTATCATTTGAAAAGGCTATGATGCCCAGGATAATCATCCACTTGCTCACAGGGAGGAGTTGCAGATCCCGAGGTCCCGTAGAAAAACAAGAATGGAATCTACTGTCTTCTACAACACCTACAGATATTTCAATGTTATTACACAAATAAATATTAGGCTGCATTCACTAAGTGCACACACCTGAACAGAAAGCAAAGTTTTCAATAGCAGGTGTGGTATCATGAGTCCCACGTAGCGTATGAATAAAGGGCAGTCTCTACCTAGTACCCAAGCCATCAAGTCCTATATTTTAGTCACTGAAACCTCCTGCATATTATATCATGGTGGCAGCGTGATAACGCACCCCACGCCATTCCAGCAACAAACTCGAACCATAGAGACTCTTTATATACCTCTCCTGTCCGTAATAACTGAGAAGAGGACTCATAATCGGCCCGAGTTTATTATCAGCGACTACAGACGACGGCATTTTCAACCAACGGCAACCGGACAAGGACTGTCATACCGGCACAGATAACAACCGTAAATAACTTATATCGCCAGGATACGGCATAGAATCGACATTTGTGCACCGCAATTATAGTGAGAATAGTGAAGAAAGTTGTAAATAGAGTACTTACAAGTATTTTGGCCATTGTTATCCGCGCACCACTTTACAAAATAAGCCAAACACGACGTACATTCAGCGGTGTAAACAAAACGGTGAAAACCGTGCCGAATACCAGTGCCAAATTTGTGTTGGATAATTTAGTGCAGACTAATGCAATACTGATGATATTCCAAGTGTATCGTGTACCTGACAAGTGACAAGCAACCAGTCAATGCATTGCAGAACCGGTGAGTGAGAGCTAATGGTTGACTACATGTACTGTTATAATGTAACAAGGCACACCTGACGATCCACGTTATTTTGCCCATTGTAAACTAAGTAGATTGTACTATAATCTAAGTTACTAAGACCACCAAGATGTTGCACTCACACACGTAACAGTAGACCAGTTGAATCACAATGCCCTAAGCTTGCCAGCCAAATGCTGTAGTGATTTCCATACCCTTATTACATGTCTCTTTGTGAACCGTAAACTGTGTTATTAATTCAACCACTATCCATATATTGTGTAACACCCTCTTGAAACCAAATCCAATAATGGCCCAGCCTAAATGCCCAAGTATGGACTGGGCTCACCAGCCCCTGGCCGAGTCTTTTCGTGCATTCAAGGCGCGCATGAACTTGTACCTCGAAGACCAGGAAGTCACAGACCCAAGCAAGCAAGCAACTAAAATTAAAATCGCCCTCGGCGATGAGGGCATGAGGCGTATCTTGGCGAGCGGCCTCACTGAACAGGAGCAATGCGTGCAGCAGAACACATGGAGGCTTATTGAAAGTGAGGTCAATGCAACGGTCAAAATAAATTTCCGAGTTCACCGCCTCGAATTCGCAAATACCAAACAGAAACCTGCCGAAACAATCAGTCAATTCCTGGCCCGACTCCGTGAAAAAGCGACAAAGTGCGAGTTTGAAGACAGAGAACTCAACGAACGACTTATCGAAATGACCATACTGTACTACGAACACAATTCGAGGAATTTCGGAAAGAACTCCTAACTAAACCGAAAAGATATGCTGTGAGCAACGTTTTAGAGAGGTCGGGAATACGAGGCCATTGCGGCCTCCACGGCATCATTACGCTCCATACACATGAGCTCTGAGAACGCAAGTACAAGCCATACCAACGTGGATGCAATCCAAAGGGAAAGCAACGAGCTACGGAACAAACCACAAACCACGGACAACCCCTGCGAGAACTGCGGGCTCAGCCATCACATAAGATCATGCCCCGCTTACAATGACAGATGCAGTGGTTGTAGCATCAAGGGGCACTAGAAAAAGATGTGCCGCAAAACTGTCGGAGGCAGATTAGTGCCAGGAGACAACACACAGCAGACACAACGCCAGAGCAAGACAAGAGGGCACTCCTACCGACGGCCAAATTGGGCTCCTAGCCACAGGCAACACGAAGTCATGGTTAAGGAAAACCCCGATCTTGATGAGCAAACAGATTATATGCCAATCTTCGACATGATAACGATATCCGTCATAGGAGTGGCAATGAAACGAGAAGCATTCTCAAAGCTCATGGTCAAGCATGAAAACCCCCCAGCCTATGGGCCCCTGAAACTCAAAATCGACACAGGTTCCGGTAGCAATGCGCTGCCCTTGCGGACATACAAGCAAATGTTTGGTGATGCACCCACCAACCTCAAACTATCCCCAGAACCGTCAGTAAGACTTAACATCATACAGTGGCAACAATATTCCCTGCCTGGGTCTTTGTGGTCGATGTGTCTGGCCCAGCCATACTTGGCCTTCCATCATGCCAAAAACCTGGTATTGTGGAGATCAATGTCAACAACGTCACTGGAGTACCTGAACAACCAAGCCAACAAGGCCCTATTAGATCAGTCGAGCAACTAAAAGCGCAATTCCCAGCACAGTTTGACTGTATCGGCAAACTAAAAGAGCCCTCGATGCTCCACCTCAAGGATGACGCGATACCTTTATGTGATCCGCCTCGTAAAGTGAGTATCCACCTGAAGCCCCGCATCAAGTCTGAGCGTGACACTATGGAGAAACAGGGGGTTATCAAACGCGTAACAGAACACACAGACTGGTGCAGCAGCCTTGTGTATGTCACAAAACCCGATGGAAGCCTACGGATCTTCCTTGACCCCAAGCGGCTCAACCAAAACCTCAAAAGATGTCCCCACAAGATTCCCACTCTAGAAGAGATCAACCCAGTATTCTCCAAAGCGAAAGTGTTCTCCAAGCTAGACGCCAAAGCACGCTACTGGAGTATACCGCTACACGAGGACTCGCAACTACTGACAATGTTCTGAACACCACACGGCCGGTATTGTTGGACAAGACTACCATTCGGGCTGAATGTAAGCCAGGACATATTTCAAGCCAGGATAGACTCTATCATCGAGAATTTCCCAGGTGTTGTTGGCATTGCCGATGACGTGGCAATATGTGGGAAAGACGTGTCGGAACACGACAAAACCTGATGGGGTTCATGCAGCGTGCAGCCCAACACGAGCTCAGCCTAAACTCGAAGAAATGCTCCATTTCGAAACCAGAAATAAGAGTTTTTTGGAACACGCTATACCAGCAAGGGCATGATGCCAGACCCGTCAAAGGTACACGACCTGCATAACCTGCCGTCGCCCTCCAACAAAGAAGAACTACAGAGATTCCTGGGAGTAATGACTTACCTCAGCCCCTATGTACCACATTACTCAGCTCAGTCACAAAGACTTCGAGATCTGGTCAAGGAAGATGTGCCCTTCCAATGGGAAGGAGACCATGAATCCACCTATCAACACCTGAAACGCCAAATAGCATCATCAAGCACGCTGTCTTACTATGACCCAACTCAACCCGTGGCTCTTGAAGTCGATGCATCGCAAAAAGGCCTCGGAGCGGCCCTCATCCAAGACGGGAAGGTAATAGCCTTCGCCAGCAAAGCCCTGACACCAACCGATTAGTGCCCCACCTAGACTACAACGTCTTTTCTTAAAACTGCAGGGGTATGACATGAGGGTCAAGTAAAAGGAAGGACGAACCCTTGTACTCTCTGATGCCCTATCACGCCTTCCTAACTCACAAAATGACAAGGAAATCCCCTTGGATACACGAGTGGACAGACTAGAACTAGATGACATCAATGTGATATCAGTCGCACTCATAAAATTTGGTCTCCAGATTTTGGAAGAGGTCCGCCATAGGTCGGACACCGACCCAGTGCTGCGCACTCTCAAGCATACTATCATCGAGGGTTGGCCTACCTCAGTAAAAGGCTGTCACCCCGATATCCGTCAGGTTTCTCATAAAGAGAAAGCCTTGCCGTGGAAGACGGAGTCATATTCAAAGGGGGACAAGTTATCATCCCCAAAGAGGTCAGAGGCCGGATACTGGACCACCTCCACCAGTCCCACCAAGGGATCTTAAAAACACAAGCCCTGGCACGGGAGTGTGTATTCTGGCCCCACATTGCAAAGGATATAGAGGACAAGGTCAGGGCATGTGACATATGCCAGAAATACCAGCCCCAGCAAAGTTCTAGTGAAACCACACATCATGACATTCCTCCAATGCCCTGGTTCAAAGTCGCCTCAGACATCTTCCAAATTGGCCACAAGACATCTGATTACGACTGATTATTAAACAAAATTCCCCATAGTCACCGAACTAAGAAACCTGTCATCTGAAAGTGTGGCCAATCACCTCAAATACTTGTGTTCGCTGTTCGGATCCCCCAAAACCCTGGTCTCAAACAACGGACCTCAATACACGGGAGCAGCCATGAGGGACTTCACTAAAGCCTGGGGTATTGAGCACATCACATCAAGCCCACATTAACCTCAATCCAATGGCCTCGCAGAGCGCGCAGTCGGAACATGCAAGGCGATCATCAAAAAATGCCTTGAGACAGGCGGTGATATGCATACTGCATTACTGTACTCAACTTATGGGCCACCCCGATCGACAATAAGACACCCAGCCCTGCAGAGCTCATGTTTGGTCGCAATGTGACCACTGACCTACCAGACCGATACGAACCACATCTCGCACACATCACGACCCGCAACCACCTCCAGGACCGCCTAGGACCAAATCGGACACAACGGCACTTCACAGACCTCCAACCCGAACAACCAGTCTGAATATTCGACAAGGCCAGCCACACATGGGTGCTAGGCAGATTGGGGCGTAAGTCAGAACCCCAATCATACATTGTGGAAGCCCAAAACGGAGCGTGCCTCAGGAGGAACCGGTCCCACATCCGTCCGACACCGCTCGCGACAAACACAACCGTTCAACACCCAACAGCAGGCTCCAACATCATCAGCGCAGCCTCCACCGCGACCCGCCGATATAACGCTGCCGCCACCTAGTGAGACCAAAATAACCCATCAAACCCCCGCAACTAGTGATAGCACTGCAGATCCGATAGCGGTGTATACCAAGTCAGGCCGGCTGGTGAAAACCCCATCCAGATATATGGAAAGTAACGCGGTCACATTCCGAATATTCCCATAAAGTGCTAAGTTAAATAATAATATACATCCCCCCTTGTTTTATGCCCAAAAATTCTGAGAGGTTGTTACCAGTGTTTGAAATTCAACAAGAAAAGTTACCAGTCTCAGGACTGGTTAGTGGTTCAGAAGGAATTTTCTTTGAAAAGTTACGAGTCTCGGACAGGAGAACAGGCTCCATTTCGAACACTGTCATTACATATATGTGTATCAGGTTTTCATTTTGTTTTACTATATTTTGGTGTTGTTGTTCTTTGCATAAAAAAAAAAGGCCATTTATTTTCATATTTATGACTTCTCTGCTGTAACCAACACTATTCAGACCAGAGTCTGGAAAGCTAATAGCTATTATGTTTATATGACTATCCACAATCACCAATTGTACCATGCATGTTTATTGTGAAGGGATGAATACAATGGATATAATGTTTGAATATGGAACTTTCATTGCTTATCTCTATGTACTTATGTCTGATTAATTATTATGTGTAATCAATTCTTTATATGTGATAAGGGGGATGTGGTATCATGAGTCCCACGTAGCGTATGAATAAAGGGCAGTCTCTACCTAGTACCGAAGCCATCAAGTCCTGTGTTTTAGTCACTGCAACCTCCTGCATATTATATCAGGAGGTAATGCTCATACAAAGCATTCAGAGAAGTCATGCAAGTATTCTTTGTGGAAGAGATCATTGACAATTTAATATTTCTGTAATTTTTATCATTCTGTAGACACTGCTTTAAAAAGATGCAAGTAGAACCTGTGTATTCGAACATCAAGAAGGTTGAACAAATCGGTTTTCGACCAAAAAGTTAGAGTGAAAAATACCAGTGTTCTCGAAAAAATATTCAATACTGGACCATTGCCAGTAAAAGCCCACTGAGCCGAATGCCATCAGTTATGCATTGGCCATTGTTTCGGATGAACATGAACTTACGTTCTGCCTCATTTTTCATGTTACGCTGTGCTATATCTTTGCTTAGCATCATTTTTTATTTATTTTGATTCAGTAGCACTTAAACATGGGTCCAAAGAAGAATAAGAGTGAAAGTTGTCTAGTAAAAAGGAAAAAATAAGTGCAAACAACTATTGAACTTTAAAAGGAAATCACTGCCAACCAAGAAAACAGAATGCGTGTTTTGGATCTTGCTTTCAAATACTCTATGGCTAAGTCGATGATATCGAGTGTCTACTTTGACAAAGCAAAGGCCTCAGATACTTGAGGAAGTTATGAGGTTATAGCATTAGCGAAGCAATTATCTGTGAAAAGGTCCTAGAAATATATGAAGATTTACTGAAGAAAATCCCTGGTACAAGTATTAGGAGTGATTTTGTATTTGTAACGTATTGAAAAACATTACTGTCTCATTCAACTGTGTTGAACCTTCTGGGAGTTGTTGGTGTCTGTCTTCTGCCATCCATGAACTGTGACACTAGCTGCAGCATGGATCTGCATACTTATAATTGATATACCAGAATAAAGTAAGTTGATTACCAACCCGTCTTCTTGGAACCTAAGCACTAAAGGACAAGGATGCTACAGTATTAAGGCTAGTAGATGGTGGTTTGAAAAATTTAAGAGAAGTGGAATACACTGCATATTAAGACATGGTGAGGCAGCGAGTTCAGATAAGGAAGCAGTTGAGATATTTGTCACCGAGTTTGGTAAATTTATAATCAAAGAAGGTTATACGCCTCAACAGTGGGTTGTTTTGAAAGAAAATACTGATGAAGAGCACCTTTATTACAAAAGAAGAAAAAGGCCACAAGTCAATGAAAGATAGGCTTACTCTTCTGATGTGCGGTAAGGCAAGTGGAGATTTTAAGGTTAAGCCATTGTTGGTTTATCATCCAAAAAATGCAAGGGCCTTCAAAAAGAACAATGACATATAGAATACATTGCCTGTTATGCGATGTGCTAATTCAAAGGCCTGGGAGACCCAGCAATTTTTTTTCGAGTTGGTGTATGAAGTTTTTTCCACCGTGAAAGTATATTTACAAGAAAAGAACTTGCCAGTAAAATGCCTTCTATTGTTAGATAATGTTCTTGCTCACCCTTCACGCTTGGATGAGGATTTAGTTGATGAGTGAGAATTTATTCCAGTTAAATATCTGTTGCCTAACACAACCCCTTTGCTACAAAACATGGATTATTATTATTACTTGCTAACTTACAACCCTAGTTGGAGAAGCAAGATGCTATAAGCTCAGGGGCCCCAACAGGGAAAATAGCCCGATGAGGAAAGGAAACAAGGAAAAATAAAATATTTCATGAACAAGTAAAAACACTAAAATATATATTTCCTATATAAACTATAAAACTTTAACAAAATAAGAAGAAAAATTAGATAGAATAGTGTGCCCGAGTGTACCTTCAAACAAGGGAACTCTAACCCAAGACAGTGGAAGACCATGGTACAGAGGCTATGGCACTACCCAAGACTAGAGAACAATGGTTTGATTTTGGAGTGTCCTTCTCCTAGAAGAGGTGCTTACCATAGCTAAAGCCTCTTCTACTCTTACCAAGAGGAAAGTAGACACTGAACAATTACAGTGCAGTACTGTAGTTTACGCCTTGGGTGAAGAAGAATTGTTTGGTAATCTTAGTGTTGTCATGTGTATGAGGACAGAGGAGAACCTGTAAAGAATAGGCCAGACTATTCACTGTATGTGTAGGCAAAGGGAAAGTGAACCGTAACCAGAGAGGACCCAATGTAGTACTGTCTGGCCAGTCAAAGGACCCCATAACTCTCTAGCGGTAGTATCTCAATGGATAGCTGGTGCCCTGGCCAACCTACTACCTACAGGCCATTTCCAATTTTAGGAAATTATATAGTAAAGCTTTGTTTCAGAAGTCTTTTAAAGTCACTAATGACACTCAGCCAACTTTGAAAGAATTTTGTTAATATTATTTTCATATTCTTAATTACGTTGACCTTATCAATAAATGCGTGGAATCAAGTAACCTACCCCACTATGAAACTGTGGCCTGAGTGTGTACCAGAGCAAGATTTTGAGGGCTTTATTAATGAAGAAATTGAGAACAACAATGCTTCCTTAGAACAAAGCATGGGCTTGGAGGTCGACAATGAGGATGTCAACGAGCTACTAGAGGACCACAGTAACAAATTTACTACAGAATAGTTGGAACAACTTCAAAATTAACAACAATGGATTTTGACTGAGGATATGTCTTCTGGGGAGGAAGAAGTGAAAGAGGATACCCCAAGTTCAGTTATTAAAGAAATTTGTGCTAAGTGGGGGAAAGTTCAAGCTTTTGTTGAAAAAACTCATCTTGATACTGTAATAACCAATAGGGCAGTAAACCTTTTCGATAATAATGTTACGTCTCATTACCGTAAAATTCTGCAAATATGGCAAAAGAACAAGGATTGGATCAGTTTTAATTAAAGAAAAACCGGCCCCAAAGCGACAGAAAAGGGGAAAAACCCCGAATCTTATTTACCAGGTGTTTTTATGGAAGCGGACTCCCCCTCCTGGTAATAACTCCTCCTTTCCTCCCCACACCGCCATCCACTTACATCATCATATCGTAACCAAAAGGGTAAGTTTTCTTATTCGTAACCAAAAAGGTAAGTTTTCTTATGTTAAAGTTACTTCTAATGTTTTTATTAAGAGTTTTATGTTACTGTATTTATTGTTTGAGCAAAAGCTACATAACTGCATCACTTTTTCATGCTAATGAAATGCTACTAGCGAATCAACTGGAGCTTGGAAAAAGGAATATAACCCGAACTTTAATTATCAGATGTTTTTATAGAAGGCGACTCCTCCCTTCCTCCCCACACCATCATCATACTGTATCCAAAAAGGTAAGTTTTATTATGTTAAAGTTACTTCAAATGTTTTTATTTTTATTGAGTTCTATATGGGTTGTTGTATTTAATGTTTGTGCAGAAACTATATAACTGCATAACTTTTTTATGCCAATATGAAATGCTATAAGCGAATCAACTGGGGATTGGAATACATTATTCACCTCTACATTATCCTGTATTTGTAATGGGAAATAATATAGTATTCGAATGAATCAGTATTTGACCATCGTTCAAGGTACAGGATAGCTTTCCTTGAGAATTTGCTAAGTCTAAAGTTATGCTTGCATCTCACCAATACCTCAGGGTTCAAGCATTCATTGGGTCGGTTTTATTAGCCATTATATTCTTGGTATAGGATCCTCTCTTTCTTCCAGGTTTAAAAATAGGAATGAGGACTGAAAATGAGTCTTGATTTGTTAGTCGTAATCAGTGACGAAATCTTGGTGGGTCTGGACTTTGCATAGGCTCCGGCTGGAGATTTTTGACGACTGCCCGAACAGGTCCAACTAGCCTATCCTCGTGAATTTTTCTAAAATAAGATATAGATTCACAAAGGCAAATCAAGTATGAGGTCCATTTTCTCCTCCTTCCCAGCTTTATCCTTAATTGGAGTCCAGTTTACACTCTGACAAAACTCAGTTGCTCAAAAAAGAGCAAAGCTACTCTCCCTTTCAATACCAAATTGGAGGATGCATTGATAGCCTCACTCACACCATCTACAAGTATTAAATCAAGGCAATTGATAGAGCCATCAACTTATAAACCAAGAGTACTGATTTTAATAAGGGTGAACACACATTACAGCATCAACAATTTCACAGACAACACCCAAGGAAGAACCTGCAAAAGAATCTATCTCAATAATTCTTTTTGAGGTGTAACAACTAAGGCACTTTCCTTAGGAGAGAGGAAAGTTTAAGGCAGGAGAAAGACTAAGAATATTGAACAATGGCGACAAAAAATTAATGGATCACTCCAAGCTATACAGTTCTGTCTTGCAAGGACCAGTACAGATCTCATAGAATTAGAATCTGAAGAGGAAGTACCTATGACATTTATGGCAGTCAAAACCGAAAAAAGACAATGAAACCAAGCTGAGAGTTAAGTACGATACTTTGACGAAGGAAAAATCTATTTCTGGGCGAGGGACCTGTGTCGCCCAGTGAAATGCTTCTTATAGCACCATTTCTAAGGTAAAAATACAGTACTGCTAAATATACCAAAGAAAAAAGTTGCATGGAATGCCAGGAATAAACCCAGCTCGCTCACTCTTATAGTGACTGTATAGTAACTGGGGCGTGTTATAACCACTACCAGAGGTCCCTTACCAATCAGTCTTTTCCTTCCTCAATATCCCCCCATACTACGAGGTGCCGTTCTACATCCGACTACTGCCTGCTACTACGATTACCCCGCCCCACCCCTACCACTACCCACGCTTCTTCCCTCATTCCTTCTCTAGCACCAGTGATATCCACACGCGTTTGTTTTTATAGCGTCCGTGTTTCTATGTTTTGAAGATGTCTGACGTTTTGAAGATCCCTGCTCCCAAGTTGAGTACAGTAGACCCACGTTACGGTGTGGAATACAATGTTTTTTCGTCCCCTCGTTACGACATTTTTCCCACCTTACGGCATCGAATTCCAAAACTCAAACTTGGCGGTTTTTACGCGTACGACTGTGCGAGTCACTAGCCTACCATCACGCTCATACGTCACTGCATACGTCAATAAGAAGCTGGTCTGCTATTGGTCGGCATCACGGCGTCACTAAGATGCCAATACGCTATTGGCCGAAATTTCTCCCATAATGGCTGAGAGAGATGCTGCCTCTCTCTCTCTTTGTTATACGCACGCTCAGTTCAGAATCTCATGTGCGTTTCGTAAAGACTTGATCTCCGTGTGAGTGCTTGCGATATCGTATTTTTTGTGCATTTTAGAGCTTAATTATAACTTTAATTCGTTAGCCATAGGTCCCAAGATTGCTAGTGATGTTAAAGGGAGAAGTAAGATGATTACTATGGAAACGAAGCTGGAGATAATAAAGAAATATGAAGAAGGCATGCGCATTGTTACCCTCGCTAGTATGTATAGCCGTAACCAGTCTACGATTGGTACAATTATCAAGAAAAAGGAAGCCATTAAATCAAGTAAGTCTTCTAAAGGCATGACTGTCCTTGCCAGTGGAAGGACCTCAATCAACGACGAGATGGAGAGACTCCTTCTTCTATGGATTAAAGAGAAGGAAATCGCTGGTGATACACTCACGCAATCGGTAATTTCGCACAAGGCGAGCGCCATCTTTGCCGATCTCGTGGAAGCCCAGAGAGACGGCAGAGACGAAGGAACGTCGCAGCAAGGCCCCCAAGAGTTCAAGACTTCTCACGGGTGGTTTGATCGCTTTAGGAAGAGGACTGGTATTCACTCAGTCGTCAGGCATGGAGAGGCGGCCAGTTCTGCAAGAAAGCAGCAGAAGAATTCCTAAAGAAGTTTGAGAAAGTAATTTCAAGAGAAGGCTACATTCCTCAGCAAGTGTTTAATTGTGATGAAACTGGCCTTTTCTGGAAGAAAATGCCCCGCCGTACATATATCACAGCTGAAGAAAAGAAACTTCCTGGCCATAAACCGATGAAGGACAGATTTACGCTCGCATTTTGTGCAAGTGCCAGTGGGGACTTGAAAATTAAGCCCCTACTGGTATACCAGTAGGGGCAGAAATCGGCAGAAATAAGGGAAGCTATCGGTTGGTATGAAAACCTTACGAGTTTCATTGAAAAAAAATACACCCAGAAAAACTTCACACAAGTCGTCTTATGGAGAGTGTTAATGACAAGTGTATGAGTCATTTTAGAAATATGTTGAGGAATCGTCAGAAACAGGCTTCTTTGGATAGATATTTTCCAAAAGAGAAGTGTCAGAAAGCAAAGATGACAATAGTGATCCTATTAAAAAAGCTAAAAAAAAGAGTAATTTTTCAAGTTCTAAAAAAAAAATCCTAAAAAAAATTTCAAAAGACAAAAATAAAAAAAAAGCAGTTTTAATTTTAAGAGTTTAATAGTAAGAATATATTTATTATTAAGTGTACATAACATAATTAGCATTGATATGTTTTTATATCTACCGTCTCCTCCCCCCTCTGCCTCCACCCACTAACAGCTCAAGTCACGTCACTCCAAAGGTAAATAAAATTTGATTTTTCCTTTACAGTACTGTACAGTATATAATTTTTATTTATCCTGTAATGTTATTTAATTATACACTGTACAGTACATGTATATTATATATAAGTATACTGTAGTACAGTGCTTACTACTATACTATTTTGTTACATACTAATTTCCCATGTTTTTACCTGGGGTTTTGCACGCATTAGCTCTTCTATTGCCCGCCATACGACATTTTCACCATACGATACCAACTCCGGAACGGATTAATGTCGTATGGCGGGGGCCTACTGTATTGTATTTATATGCTATTACTGTCACAGAAACGACATTTTTGTGATGAAAATGTGCGAACTCATGGGTAAGAGTACTTAAAAATAGGAAGAAACTTTCATTACCACTTTTACTTGTCAAAAACATGCGCTTGAAACATGTAGGAATATGAATATTGGGTAAGATACAGTGAATACTTATTTTTAACCCCCCGAGAAATATTTGTTTAAACTGGGTCTATGAATTTAAAAAAAAAAAAATACTAAATAAACAAACTTTTCTAATATTACTTACCTTCTAGGCAATTTCGGTGCAAATATTCAAACTCTGTGTATTTTAGTTAGGCAGCGAATGAATTTACATTATCAACTCAAGAAGCTGTTGAAAAAGAGGGGGATTTTATTTTTTAATACCACACTGAAGTTTTCAAGTGTATATTACCAACAAGTAATTCTATAATAGAAATTCTAAATAACATGAAAATAATATGGAACACTAAAACATACTAAGAATATTTTAACCCTTTTACCCCCAGGCTATTTGGAAATTTCCAACCCTTAACCCCCAAGGGGTTATTTTTTCCCCAGCACATTTTGCAGTATATATTTTTTAAATTGCTCTAACAGCCTTAGTTTTTGTCATCGAGAGGTCAGGTTGGTCTCATTCTCTAGAAAAATGCCTGAATTTTTTCAAAAAATTATCAAAAATATGAAAAAAAAAATTTTCATAGCATTATTTTGCAAGGACGTACCAGTACGTCCATGGGGGTAAAGGGATGGGTTTTGTGAAACGTACCAGTACGTCCTTTGGGGGTAAAAGGGTTAACCATCGAGTTTAAGAAAGACCTGTTCTCTTATAATATTTAAGTCATGCAATAGACACAAGAGTTGCTTTCCTATGCTTTATCCAGTACTAATTAGTTTTAGTCTATCAGGAACTTATGACATTTTGAGTACAATACAATGTCATTTGTATTTCCCTGTGTCAATTGCCTGAACGGAATTAGATATGAAAAAGATAATTTTAATTCTTTACTAAAATTGTATTCATCATAACTACCCATAAGCTAAAAATTATTTTGAAAGAAATGTTAAAAATAATAAACTGAAATTCTGATTACCAAAGACACAATGTAAATATCACAGACCTATGAACATCTTAATACCAGAATATGATATTGTAAATAACACAGCCATAATATAGAATTCTCTGACTCTTCTTAATTATACTTAATGTATTGTATACTGTATTGAAGTAAGTAACAGCTCAATTGCAGGAAAAAAATTTATCTACATTTTGAAAGACCGATGCAACTAGCTGCTATGTTTTTATAACAGAAAGTACATTTTGAAAGCAAAAATCTCATAAAAATTGGATAAATATTGAAATGATAACAAAAATTCCAATTATTTCTATGAATCATCTATGCTGAGAACCCCACACTTTTGGAGGTGGGTATGTGATGAAGAGATACAAAATATAAATTAATCTCAGTTAAATCAACTTAATGTCTCACCTTATAAACATTATCAACATTTCTTTTTTGCTTTGATTATAGAATGATTATTTATTTAATTTGCTTTACATTTCAGGAACCTAAAAACCTGCCTTTAGTACAACATCAAAAATCAGTACCAAATAACTACAATTTTAGAAAAACGGGTACGTAAAAAATCCCTACAAAATAAGTACTGTGCTATACTCTCCTGAAGTTCATATCGCTACTTACTCTAAGCTAGGTAACTATCGACGTCTATCCTAAAAATTTCAAACTTCCCATATACTTTCTCTTCCAGTCTCACCCATCTAGTCTAATATGGTCATTATATGGCAGCGTATGGCAATGAGCAACGCTTGGGGACGCAAACTTCAGTTCACAAAGTCCCAACGTAGGCAATAACCTCTTGACATCACTTATCAGTGAGGATGAGGGGAGCCCATGATATGAACTTAAAGCTAGAACATAAACGTTTTATTTCTAAATAAAAAACTAACCAGCTCAACTCAGCACCAACTAAAGAAAGTCAACACTTCACTTAACTCATAAGTTATTAGAACCTACATTCATATCACTATTCTTGGTGAAAGATGTCCGACATCTGTAGGTTTAACTACAGTTCTTATGGAGCCTTTATTTACATTATACTCAGATAATCAAGACTAATCTTACCGTAGAAGGAATTGGGCCATAAACTTTTTCACGGAAGCCTTAAAATAGCATAAGCTTATCAAGAAAACCATATTCGAAATGTAGCTAAACATTTGTCAGGAGAGGATTGCATAAGTCAAGTCATCCTTTGATAAGCAAACCCATCGATCACTGCGCATGAATGCTCATCATTTCAATATAGACGAATATGATCATATTAAAGTAATCATAAATATTATTCATAAAATCAGGAACTGCTTTAAGCCTATCTGTTTCATCCAAAAATATAACACTCACTTGCCTAAAAATGAAGCTATGCACTGACAGATGAATGGGCAGGACTTCACCCAACTTACCACCTACCACCTACATTATATTGGTTCTATCCCAATCTCTTGTAGTACCAATTCAAACGTATTCTGTACATTGTTCTTCAAAACAACTGGGCTCGTGCCACATCTTAAAATCAAATAACAACATTCTGTGTTATTCACTTTAACCCTTTTACCCCCAGGCTCTTTGGAAATTTCCAACCCTTAACCCCCAAGGGGTTATTTTTTCCCCAGCACATTTTGCGGTATATTTTTTTTAAATTGCTCTAACAGCCTTAATTTTTGTCAAAGAGAGGTGAGGTTGGTCTCATTCTTTTGAAAAATGCCTGAATTTTTAAAAATAAATTATCAAAAATATGAAAAAAAAATTTTTTATAGCATTTTTTTGCAAGGACGTACCAGTACGTCCATGGGGATAAAGGGATGAGTTTTGTGAAACGTACCAGTACGTCCTTTGGGGGTAAGAGGGTTAAAAGTCTAATAATAAATTATCAGTATTTTCAAGATACTAAATAAATTATCAGTATTTTCAAGATACTAAATTACCAGTAAGCTGAGCTGTAGAGACCAGTCCACACGGTGCAACAGACAAAGATTATATGAAGTTCTTGTTATTTCTCGATTGGTGCTTAGTGTTCTCCCCATGGCACCATTTCTCAGGACGACTAGGCATCACAGGGTAGAGGAATGGGCGAGGGAGGGGGTTAGGGAATCTTTTTCTATTCAGATGTCAGGAAGCCTGTAGCTTTGATTATTTTGGCATGATGACTAAAAGGTAAGATTTGTTGAAATCATTTGGAATTTCTTTTGGGGGAATGACAAAAATAATTTTTATAAATATAAATTTTATTTATATAGAACTATCTAATTTTACCTTCTTTTTCTTCAATTTCTTATCCTTCTGTTGAGGTTTTTGTATGCTTGCTTTTTTCTTTAGTTTCTTTTTCTTCTTCTCAAAAACATCTTGGCTCGTTTCTTCTTCAGACGATATTAGTTTATTCTGTCTCATGTATTCTTTACGCCTTTTTTCTTTTTTGGCTTCTTCCTCATCTGGATCTCTGTTTGAAAAAAAATTCCATTTACAGGTACTAATAAAATTATATACTTTACAAGATCTTTATAAAAGTAATGCAGTATGTATTGTGGAAAAAATGTACCTCTAAAAATATGCATTTAAAGAATTTAACCCTGTACTAATACTATAAAAATAATTTTAATTGCTACTTTAATTATACTATATCAAATAATTTTAATTGCTACTTTAATTATTCTATAACAAATAACTTTAATTGCTACTTTAATTTGCAGATATGTCTTATTGTCTCTGCAAATGCTTACGTACTGTGACCTGCTTTTAACGGAAATTTTACTTTCTCAACTAAAAACGGTAAGTTAAGAATACTTATTTACATAATTCGATTACTGTAAGAGGGACAAATAACATCCATAAATAATGTATGATTAAACTTAATACAGACTGTATGATAACAGAAGATTCATACAAAACTTACTCTATTAAATACATAATTCCAATTTACTGCTCAATAGAATATGTACCTATTTAACATTTTTACAATTATATACTTTTTTGAACATAGCTATTACAGCTCGTTGAAGTTCTGGTACTTTGTAATCATTCCTCACATTACAAACTTTTCAGGTGCTAGGATATTCAGGTAGAGTGCTTACCATTAACTAGGTCTTAAAAGGGGTTTAATAAAGGCAAAATATATGTCGGCATTTCAGAAAAAAGTAAAGAGAATTCATATAGAAAAGGTTTTGCTTAGAGGAAATGAGCAACTGGTTTCGATAACGAATGATATACTACACTCTTAAACATAGACAGTGTTCAAAGTCCTCTCGATCACAAAAGCTTCTATTAAAAAATTATATTTGCTTTGCTTGCTTTCCATTACAAAACAAGCTTTCTCTCACCTGCCCTCCATTATAAGTCGTTTACGTTTGTTGATGTTACGACGTTCATCAAAATCAGTTTGATTCAGTTTTATCTCCTGGGCCCGCTTAGTAACGTTAACTTGTTTGAGTATTTTTTTCACTACACTCTCCTCAACCTAGAAAACAAGGAATACGTTAAATAAAATTTGAGAACGTATAAATTATCTACTGTGGTCTTGAACTTGCCTTCAATACAGATGAGTAAGTTTACCAAACAATGTCTTTGGTGTATTATAGCCGTAAGATATGACTAGATACATATTTTCAATAATGGCTCTACTGTGTCCTAAATGTAATTCATTTAAATAGGGTAGCTTAATTTGACCCATGAATTATTATTTTTCATACTTTAAAAAAAAAAACCATTAAAACTAAAATTCTCAAATTTGTCCGCAGAAAGAATTTCTAAATTTAACGTTTAATAGTTAAAAAACTATAAGGACAGTTCTTTCAGTAATAAAAACTTAAGAGACCCTATACTACTAATCCAGTAATTTCAAAAAGATTTTTTAAGTCAATTATCATATATCAATAAACCATGGTCATAATTTGCTTTATTACTAACTGCGTTTAAGAATTTTAACCCTTTTACCCCCAATGGACGTACTGGTACATTTCACAAAACTCATCCCTTTACCCCCATGGACGTATCGGTACGTCCTTACAAAAAACTGCTATTTACATTTTTTTGCATATTTTTAATAATTTTATGAGAAACTTCGGGCATTTTCCGAAAGAATGAGACCAACATGACCTCTCTATGACAAAAACTAAAGCTGTTAAAGCAATTTTAAAAAAATATATTGCAAAATGTGCTTGAAAAAAAAAATGCCTGGGGAGTAAGGGTTGGGAAGTTCCAAAATAGCTTGGGGGTAAAAGGGTTAAAAAGATGTATGGAAGAATATGAAAAAATATACTGTATTTAAAAAGTGTTTTTAAAAGCAGTATTTGCTATTGTACTTTTAATTGAATTAGAGTAGATTTCAAAACAAATTTTTAACTTATGGACTGTGTTTTTTAAAAGTAATCTTTGGCCCTTTTAAACAAATAGTGACTATATATATGAACACCTAACAGTTTTAACTTCACGGATAGTGTTTGAACATGTACATACAACATTAAATTTTCATGTTTAATCATACTGAAAAAATGATAGAATAAGTAATTACAGTTTACTAACATCTACATATCATAAGGAAGGCTTGAACACAATGAGCTCTAGCCTTAACTTTTTTCATAATTAATTTTTTCACTGCAAAAAGTAAAGTCTTACACCTTGCTTTCCTCAGTGTTTTAAATACAATCTTACTTTTTCCGTTAGCAAACAGTTCACAAGTGTCAAAATATCTTCCACACACATACCTCCAACACACCTTGCTTTCCTTAGTGGTTTAAATACAATCTTACTTTTTCAGTTAACCCTTTTACCCCAAAAGGACGTACTGGTACGTTTCACAAAACCCATCCCTTTACCCCCATGGACGTAACGGTACGTCCTCGCAAAAAAATGCTATAAAAATTTTTTTTTTCATATTTTTGATAATTTTTTGAGAAAATTCAGGCATTTTCCAAGAGAATGAGACCAACCTGACCTCTCTATGACAAAAATTAAGGCTGTTAAAGCAATTTAAAAAAAATATACTACAAAATGTGCTGGGAAAAAATAACCCCCTGGGGGTTAAGGGTTGGAAATTTCCAAAGAACCTGGGGGTAAAAGGGTTAACAAACAATTTACAAATGTCAAACCATCCATATACATACCTCCATTTCAGACATTTTTTTATTTGTTTCAGCTTCAATTGCTAAAAGCAGCTTCAAATCATGAGGGGTCACCAACGTAACAGCTAAGCCCGCTCTTCCGGCTCGTGCCGTTCTACCAACGCGATGAATGTACGTCTTCGGAAGATTTGGTATTCTGTGGTTGATGACCATAGCTACCTGGAAGTCATTAAAATGGTTAGACAAAGAGCAGGTAAATTTTATTACAAGATCAGTCAATTTAGGAAGGAAAATATTCACTAGATTTACAAGGATACAATTATGGTAGTGTTCACAAAAATCACGACATTATGCACATTAATTTTAGCTCTGGGTGATAGGAGGATAGATGTGAGCGAGGCAAGAGAGCGTGCTAGAAATAGGAATGAATGGCGAGCGATTGTGACGCAGTTCCGGTAGGCCCTGCTGCTGCCTCCGATTCCTTAGATGACCGCGGAGGTAGCAGCAGTAGGGGATTCAGCATTATGAAGCTTCATCTGTGGTGGATAATGTGGGAGGGTGGGCTGTGACACCCTAGCAGTACCAGCTGAACTCGGTTGAGTCCCTTGTTAGGCTGGGAGGAACGTAGAGAGTAGAGGTCCCCTTTTTGTTTTTGTTTCTTTGTTGATGTTGGCTACCCCCCAAAATTGGGGGAAGTGCCTTGGTATATGTATGTATGTATGATTTTAGCAAATTTAGACTAATTTTTACCCTTTTGGGTCTTTATCAAACAGACAACTAATATTCCAAAGGTTTACTCCTCTCATACAGTACAGAATGGCCTAATTTACTAACTTACTTGGTTTCAAGAAGTTGTTTGTTAAACAAATTGTTTGTAAGCCCAATTTGTTAAATTTTGGCCTAGGGTAGACCTAACCTGAATTCCATGCCTATGATTTCCAGCTACAAGTCAACAAATAGTCAGGTTCCATAAGAAATAGATATGTTTTTACAAATGTTGTTTTGGTTACTGTATGAAATTATATAATATGGTTTTATTACAATATTTCTTCATCTTTGTTATTTTCAGTTGGACTTGTGTTTGTATCTCCGATTATTTGTAAGTTGAGGACATTCTACTATTTGTTCTACACGACTTAACCCTTTTACCCCAAAAGGACATACTGGTACGTTTCACAAAAGCCATCTCTTTACCCCCATGGACGTACCGGTACGTCCTTGCAAAAAAATGCTATTTTTTTTTTCTATATTTTTGATAATGTTTTGAGAAAATCCAGGCATTTTCCAAGAGAATGAGACCAACCTGACCTTCCTATGACAAAAATTAAGGCTGTTAGAGCAATTTAAAAAAAATATATTGCAAAATGTGCTGGGAAAAAAATAACCCCCTGGGGATTTAGGGTTGGAAATTTCCAAATAGCCTGGGGGTAAAAGGGTTAAACCATTGTCGTCCAAACTGACATCCGGGTACGCAAAATAAATCATATGGGTACATGAACAAACAAGGAACACAAACACCCTAGGGTTCTAAACCAGCCAAGAATAACCAGTTATTAATTGGTTAGAAATGTTTTTTTTTTTCACAAATGGTTACTAGACTTTTAAACCCTTTTACCCCCAGGGTATTTGGAAATTTCCAACCCTTAACCCCCAGGGGTTATTTTTTTTTCAAGCACATTTTACAGTATATTTTTTTAAATTGCTCTAACAGCCTTAATTTTTGTCATATAGAGGTCAGGTTGGTCTCATTCTCCTGGCAAATGCCTGAAGTTTCTCAAAAAATTATCAAAAATATGCAAAAAAAAAAATATAAATAGGATTTTTTTGCAAGGACGTACCGGTACGTACATGGGGGTAAGGGGATGTGTTTTGTGAAACGTACCAGTACGTCCTTTGGGGGTAAAAGGGTTAACAGACAACAAACATTCCAAAGGTTTACTCCTCTTATAAAGAACTATTTGTTCTACACGACTTAAACCATTGTCGTCCAAACTGAAATCCAGGTATGCAAAATAAATCATATGGGTACATGAACAAACAAGGAACACAAACACCCTAGGGTTCTAAGCCAGCCAAGAATAACCGATTATTAATCGGTTATAAAGTTTTTGTTCACAAATGGTTACTAGTCCTTTTTAACAGTTCAGTCATTTATTGTTCATCTCAGACCACATCAAGTTGATTAGTACAAACATTTAAGCACTTCCTTGCAAGTTATGTCCTCTATTTTTCAGATTTTTTGGCAATGCTAATAATTATGAAAATAATCATTAAAGAATAATGGCTTTAGAAAAACATTTGCCATTTGTAGTGTCTTTCCCTAATGGGCGTAATAAAATCAAAACAAAAACAAACTAAATGTCAATCTGGAACAAAGCCTGATCACTACAGTAGCCTCAATATCACCAAGGACGGAAAATATAGTCGGTGAACATCAGCCACACATCTCGCATTAAGTTATGTAAGTAATTTTAAAGCATTTTATTAAATTATCCTTTATATTTGTGTAATAAATTAAAATTTATTGACCAACACCTGTACAATGCAGTCTTTTAATAATTAATATATTATTTGCATTATCCTAAATAAAACTGAGTTTGTTCAGCTATGGTGGGTGGGGGCAGCAGTACATAACAGTAGGTGATAAAAGGTACAGTAGGCAAAAATGTTTGGAAAACTAACTTAGATTAATAAGGTACACACCCTTATTCCTTTAAAAAATTGGATTTGATGGAAAAACCTACTTTGGGAGGAGCAGCGTAATTCCCAAGGGCCTTCTTGTAAAGGCTAGAACAGGGAATCCAATACATAAATATTGTTTTCCATGTTCTATGGCCCATGTATCAATGTGCAAGGCATTAACTCAGTTTGTATAAAGGAAACTCATGGGTACGGGCTTGAGCCCATCACAGCACCAACACTAAATTCATCTGCTAACACATCATCCACGGAGAACTATTACAAATGGTGAAGGTAATACTTTCTTAACTGTTTATTTCTCGCCGGGAAACCATATCTTCAATCCAGGAGTATGTCTCAGTTATGTTCCACTTCCCTTCATGGGAGTCGGGACTAGCAAAACCATTGTCATGGGGGGACTAGCAAAACCATTGTCATGGGAAACAGAAAACACCTTCCAAAAATAAGGTTTTTTCATCGTCAAAACCACTATTTTTGGGTTAGGCTGCTGTGTGGTTTTCAAGAACTAATTCCAGAGCATAAAAAAAAACTACACTTGTGCACCAAATGGGTCAAGTTACTCATAACTCAACAAACACTCGATTCTTCCTTTCATAGGTAAAATCAATCACTTCATAAGCGAAAATCCCTCACTTTAATTAAATTTCCCATATGTAAGAGAAGTACAGTATTACCTGCCAAAGCATTTGCCCTGGCTCTATCCACCAAAGGATTGAGGAAAAAGATGCTTATTGTGAAGAAAGTCCTCTACTTACGAGCATTTTTGGATTGCACGATCCTAATACTTACCAGGTGTCTTGCCTGTAACTTCATATTGGCAAATTTATGGACAACCCCACACGTAGGCTTACACAGTGACATTACCATAGCTTAGCAGGCATCCCATGATCCACTGGCAGCTCCAATTTCCAGATAAGACAGAACAGACACACATGAAAAAACTGTCTACCGAGCATTGAATTTAGCAGTCTTGATTGTCTCTGGAATCAGGGATAAATCATCCCCCACCTCCTTCATCTTAGTTTTTTGGTGAAAAAGACCCGACAAAACAATTCAGTTCTATGATACATTCAAAATTCATAAGGTAAACTTCTAAAACAGATATTACATTTTAGGGTAGAGTGGAATCCCCTTTTCCTCGACAATGTTACTCTCATCTTGATCATTCTGACCAAGAAGGGTGTCTACTAGTATGGTACTGTCATTCCAACAACAGTCCCCTTAAAAGGGCTGTGAATGATCAGAGAGCCCCTGGCATCTGTGACAGGTTTTGCCAAACTATCAAAACCAGTCTTGCCTCTTATTAGTAGCACATTCGTGAGCTTTAAAGACACTTTAGGGGATGGTTCCTTAATATACCAGTGTGAGAGAGGGAAGGTATACGAGTTTCTCTAGGGGAAACAAATAATGCAGCCTCACTCTGGGCTTACCCTAAGGTTAAATCAATATCATTATCCTTCTTCAATTTCCCCCCAGAAGAGATACAGAGTAGGCTCAAAAGCCAGAATACCATGAGAAAGATGTTCAACTCATTTCTTAGACCTTGAAGAAGACCCTGAAGGAAAAGAATCTTGCTTTGACCTCTTTTTAATCCTCGCTGTAATCCAGCCACTGTGAGGATGACTATTCCCTACACACCTCACAGGGTAATGACTGTAAGCATTCATGACTTCTACGAGAATAACAAAAGGAATGATGCTCCACAAAGGTCATGTTCATATATGTTATACACCTATGGCCGGGAAAACCTGGACAGGATTGTAAGCCTGCACGTGGCTTCCCCATTTGCCAAACATTCCATATTCTGTAATTAGAAAGAAAGTATGTTATTTTCCTTAGTAATATAAATTTTTGAATATACTTACCCGATGATCATATAGCTGCAACTCTGTTGCTCGACAGAAAAAACCTACGGGCGGAATACGCCAGCGATCGCTATACAGGTGGGGGTGTACATCAACAGCGCCATCTGTCAAAGGTACTCAAGTACTCGATGTCAACAAAGAACCAATTTTCTCCTCTGTCCACTGGGTCTCTATTGGGGAGGAAGGGTGGGTCCTTTAATTTATGATCATCGGGTAAGTATATTCAAAAATTTATTTTACTAAGGAAAATAACATTTTTCAATATTAAACTTACCCGATGATCATATAGCTGATTCACACCCAGGGGGGTGGGTAGAGACCAGCATTACATGTTGACATTATTATGAGCTAAGTATTCCGTATTTCATTTTAGCAGTTATTCAAAATAACAAGCATAAAATAAATAAGTACCTGGTAAGGAAGACGACTTGAACAATTACTCTGCCTTTTTAAGTACGTCTTCCTTACTGAGCCTCGCGATCCTCATAGGATGCTGAGCGACTCCTAGGAGCTGAAGTATGAAGGGTTGCAACCCATACTAAAGGTCCTCATCAAAACCTCTAATCTAGGCGCTTCTCAAGAAATGATTTTGACCACCCGCCAAATCAAGTAGGATGCGAAAGGCTTCTTAGCCTTCCGGACAACCCAAAAATATTTCAAGAGAAAGATTAAAAAGGTTCTGGAATTAGGGAATTGTAGTGGTGGAGCCCCCACCACTACTGCACTCGTTGCTACGAATGGTCCCAGAGTGTAGCAGTTCTCGTAAAGAGACTGGACATTCTTAAGATAACAGACGCGAACACTGATTTGCTTTTCCAATAGGTTGCGTCGAATATACTTTGCAGAGATCTATTTTGTTCAAAGGCCACGGAAGTTGTGACAGCTCTAACTTCGTGTGTCCTTACCTTCAGCCAAGCTTGGTCTTCCTCATTCAGAAGGGAATGAGCTTCTCGTATTAACAGTCTGATAAAATAGGATAAAGAATTCTCTGACATAGGCAAAGATGGATTCTTAACTGAACACCATAAAGCTTCAGACGGGCCTCGTAAAGGTTTTTAAAATAGAACTTAAGAGCTCTTACAGGACATAATACTCTTTCTAGTTCATTTCCAACCATACGATAAGTTCGGAATATCGAACGATATTGGTCAAGGCCGAGAAGGCAGCTCGTGTTTGGCTAGAAAACCAAGTTGTAGAACATGTAGCCGTTTCGGATGAGAATCCGATGTTCCTGCTGAAGGCATGAATCTCACTGACTCTTTTAGCTGTGGTTAAGCATATCAGGAAAAGAGTCTTAAAGGTGAGATCTTTCAGGGAGGCTGATTGAAGTGGTTCGAACCTGTCTGACATAAGGAATCTTAGAACCACGTCTAAATTCCAACCAGGTGTAACCAAACGACGCTCCTTCGTGGTCTCAAAAGACTTAAGGAGGTCCTGTAGATCTTTATTGTTGGAAAGATCTAATCCTCTGTGACGGAAGACTGATGCCAACATGCTTCTGTAACCCTTGAAAGTGGGAGCTGAAAGAGATCGTTCTTTCCTCAGATATAAGAGGAAGTCAGCTATTTGAGTTACAGAGGTACTGGTCGAGGATACGGATACTGACTTGTACCAGTTTCGGAAGATTTCCCACTTCGATTGGTAGACTCTAAGGGTGGATGTTCTCCTTGCTCTAGCAATCGCTCTGGTTGCCTCCTTCGAAAAATCTCTAGTTCTCGAGAGTCTTTCGATATGAAGGCAGTCAGACGAAGAGCGTGGAGGCCTTGGAGTACCTTCTTTACGCGTGGCAGACGTAGCAGGTCCACCCTTAGGGGAAGTGTTCTGGGAACGTCTACTAGCCATCGAAGTACCTCGGTGAGTTATTCTCTCGCGGGCCAGAGGGAAGCAACTAGCGTCAACTTTGTCCCTTCGTGAGAGGCGAACTTCTGCAGTACCTTGTTGACAATCTAGAACGGAGGGAATGCATATAGATCTAGATGTGACCAATCTAGTAGAAAGGCATCTATATGAACTACTGCTGGGTCCGGGATAGGTGAGCAAAGTATTGGGAGCCTCTAGGTCATCGAGGTTGCGAAGAGATCTATGGTTGGCTGGCCCCAGGTGGCCCAAAGTCTCTTGCA
Organism: Palaemon carinicauda; assembly: GCF_036898095.1. Taxonomy (NCBI): domain Eukaryota; kingdom Metazoa; phylum Arthropoda; class Malacostraca; order Decapoda; family Palaemonidae; genus Palaemon; species Palaemon carinicauda. Next base: position 49,224,679 of record NC_090726.1, on the reverse strand, counting down.
TACATCCTTGTGGAGGGTCCAATATGTTGGAATTATTTGTCCCTTCCTACTGAGACAATCTGCTATGACATTCAAGTTGCCTTGGATGAACCTCGTTACTAGTGAAAAGTCTAAACCTGTTGAACAGGAGAGGAGGTCTCTTGCGAACTCGTACCATGTCAGAGAGTAGGTCCCTCCTTGCTTGGAGATGTACGTCAAAGCAGGGTGTTGACCGTGTTCACCTCCACCACTTTGCCTTGAAGGAGAGACCTGAAGCTTTTCCAGGTCAGACGTACTGCCAGAAGCTTCTTGCAGTTGAAATGCATTGTCCTTTGACTCGAGTTCCATAATCCCGAGCATTCCCTACCGCCTAATGTCGCACCCCAGCCTACGTCCGATGCGTCCGAGAAGAGAACGTGGTTGGGAGTCTGAACAGTCAGGGGAAGACCCTTTCAAAGGTTGATAAAGTCCTTTCACCAAGTCAGACCAGACTTTATCTTTCCGGAAACCGGGATCGAGACCGCTTCTAGCGTCTAGTCCTTTTCCAGTGAAAAGCTAGATGATACAGAAGAGGACGGAGGTGTAGTCTTCCAAGTGACACAAATTGAACCACGGATGACAGTGTCCTAACCAGACTCATCCACAGCCTGACAGGGCAGTGTTCCTTCTTCAGCATCTTCTGGATGGATAGCAGGGCTGGAGGTTGATCGTCTTGTTCAGCAATGTCCTCATCAGAGGGTTCCTCATCCGAAACTGATGAGGAAACGGCAACGGAGTGGGCAACGTCTGACTCGCTGAATCCGGTCGCACTGGTGGATGCGTGACGGAGCCGGACACAAGATCATGGTACTGCTGCACAGTCTGTGAACTGTCAACCATGGGGACGCGAGGAAGTACAGCGTCAACCCGAAACTGTCTAGACTGTCTGGGTTGTGCAGTCAACCCCCTACAGGGTTGCTGAGGTTGCCGCACTGCGTCACAACAAGTCATCTCTGCTGGTTGTTGAACGTCTTCCTAGTGACACACTGAACGTCCACAACCACCTCCGAGAGTCGCTTAACGTCAACGTGCGACTGGCAACCCACACTGGGTCGCACCGGTGGAGGAACCATCTCAACTGGCGGACGTGAGTAGGATACCTCAGCGTCAACAGGGCGTACAACCAACCGGTAGGAAGGTTGTTGGCTAGAAGGTTCTTCTCCGTAAAAAATCCTCTAACAAGGACACAAGCTTGGACTGCATGTCTTGCAACAAAGCCCATTAGGGTCTATGGGAGCAGGTGTGGCAACAGACGGGGTTAGCGACTGAAGCGGAACCATTTACCATCCCTGGAAGCCTTGTTATGCTTTAATTAAAGTCCATAGGAGGTTAAGCAGCTTAAGGCTCCTCTCCAAATGACAGAGTCCTCAAAGGAATATCAGAAGGAGGGAGAACAGCACTTTCTCATCTACAGGAACCATGTCCGAGAAAAGCTAGGTTATCTCAGTGAGGGTCTCACAGGTGCAAAAGCAGCAGACCAGAAGGCAACGTTATGTAACTGCTTGACAGTCTGTGAACTGTCAAAAACTGAACTGTCAACCACAACAGGTGCGTGAGGACATACAGCACTGGTGCATTAGTAGCAGACCAGAAGGCAACGTCATGTAACTGCTTGACAGTCTGTGAGCTGGCAACAACCAAAGCTGTGTGGGGAAGCCTCAACTCCTGACTGACTAGTCTGCTGCGGGTGAGTGGCGGAAACCACAGTGGGTTGCGGAGGCTGACACACCGTGTCAAAACACGGCAGCTTGTGGTAGCTCACGCACGGCAACGGAGTGCTCCGTGTGTCTGTGGGAGTCAGCATGCGTCTGGCAGGGTCGACTGCGCATGGGTGGAGGAGCTCTCACAACAAGAGTGTGGGAGCAGGCAGCCATGCTGGGCGCACAACCGTGGCAGGTTGTAGGCAAACGGGTGCATCGTCAACCTTCTCCGCAGTCGGAGTGTGGGAGCAGACAACAACCAAAGCGGAGTGGTGGTGCGTGGTGGGGACTGCCGTGGGTTGCGGAAACTAACGCATCGCGTCAAAACACGGCAGCTTGACTCCACCTTCCCACTGCTGATGCGGTAGCTCACGCATGTTAACGGAGGGAGCCGCACGTCGGCTAACGTTAACATGCGTCTGGCAGGGTCGATTGCGCATCGGAGGAGGAGCTCTCCGCAGCCGGAGTGTGGGAGCAGGCAGCCTCAGCGTGAGCTGGGTGCACAACAGTGGCAGGTTGTAGGCTAACGAGAGCAGTGTCAACCTTCTCCGCACGAAACTCCTGCATAACCGCAGCTAACTGAGTCTGCATAGACTGCAGTAAAGACCACTTAGGGTCTACAAAAAACGGCAACAGACGGAGCTACTGTCCGTCGTGACTGAGGGTCTAAAACAGCTGGTGCGGCAACAGACGGAGTTACTGCCTGTTGCGGTACCACCTTGCCTCTCTTGGGAGGTGTGCAGTCGTCGGATGACTGCAGCGAGTCCGAACTGACCCAGTGGCTACACCTAGGCCGTTGGACTTGCGCGGAAGGGACCGACTTGCACTTAAAAGCTGCAAGATTTGGTCCATAGTTTCTTACGAGAAACCTCTTCCGCAGACGAGGAATAAATGGGCTCTCTCGTCTTTGTGTGGGTGGGGCGATCTCACGTCGGCAAACGTGTGTAGATACGCCCGAAACCACGGAGGGAAAAACATCTGTTCGTCGATCAAGGCCTGTGGAACCCATAAGTCGTTCGACATTACTTCTCCCCTGGGCTTGGGAGCTTGTAAGAGGTCCCGGACTAGGTGAACAACTGGCACGAACAGACGAACCCTCGGACGCAACACTGTAACACTTTGCGCATATCACTTTATCACTTTTGATTTTCTGTTTGCACTTATTTCACTGAAATCGAAACTTTAACTGATTTCTACCTGAAACACGCAATCCTATCCTTCATTAAAAGGTAGTCATTGCGAAAACAGTTTACAATGCAACAGAAAAACATAAATAAAGATAAAGAATTCAGTGGCTGGAAAAGAGACTAAACACTAGATCAAATAAACTACGTTTACAATCTCTCACCGCATAAAGCCTGGGAACAAGAATAAAACCCTAGAAACGTTTTACCTTCTTCCCCTACAGCGACTAGGGAGAAGAGTAAAAAACGAGAACAACGTTACCCGCTTGAACGAAACGTTTATTCTCCTCTCTCTCCCTCCGTCTCTATCTCTCTCTCTCTCTTCTCTCTTGAATTTGCACCTGAGAGAAGAGCCCAATTATATATCGTTAAAACATGTTATTTGCTAAAGGAAAAAACTGAAAGGTTTCCCAAATAAAAAGTTCCTTTATTTAGAATTTAAACTCTTTAAGCTAAGAAAGAATGAACGAAACGCTAGAATCGGTTTACTCTTACTGCAAAGTGAAACCGTGAAACACTCTCTCTCAATCGTAACGATAGAGCGCAAGTTGAACGTTCTGAACGTCAACAACTGCGGAGACTAAAAACTAAACGTTAGTTCATCTTTGAAAACAGTACGAGACTATCAAAGAAATTCTTCCATAAAACATTAAAATTAAAAAAGTATTAAATTCTTTAAAGGTTAAATACGATAAAACGGGCTCAATGTTAATTAACTTCGGTTCCAAGTTAGGACCGCCTACTATTAGGAAAGGTCGCATATAAACAAACATAAAAATTTATTTTTATAAGTTTATAATAATTGGAAAGTTAACCGAAGAGGCCTAAAAAGGCGGAGAGATATAAATAAATGGATCTATAACGTGTTAAGCAAAATTACCAAAAACCTAAACACACTTCCGTCTAAGGGAAGGGTCGGCCATTAAAAAGTGAAAGAGAGTCCATACTCTCTTCGTCACCATAATTGAATCTATCGAAAACGAATTCAAGTTTTGAAATGAAGATAAAACCCCTGCATAGCGAAAGCTCAAAACTGGAATAGTGTACTTCACCAAATCGTTGTGAAAACAAATCCAGTTAAGGACGGCGTATTTAGTAGGTCCTGCCATTGGCACGACAGAGGAAAAATTGGTTCTTTGTTGACATCGAGTACTTGAGTACCTTTGACAGATGGCGCTGTTGATGTACACCCCCACCTGTATAGCGATCGCTGGCGTATTCCGCCCGTAGGTTTTTTCTGTCGAGCAACAGAGTTGCAGCTATATGATCATCGGCTATATGATCATCGGGTAAGTTTAATATTGAAAAATAAGAAGCTAAGATTATTAGTGCCGAAAGTAGGTCTGTGCTACTTGGCGACCAAAATCAAAGTAGCCACCCAGTGAGGTGTTGGGCTGGGTTTTATCCCGCTACTTACACCTCGTTACAAATTTTAACAGCTGAGTTTCCAACTTCACTACAACCATACTCCTATTGAAGGAGGTTTGTATTTTTCTAGGAACAAAATAATATTAATAGATACAAAATGATATAATAGACAAACATAAACTGAAAAATTCATCACCTATATTAAACCATCACTATAGTTACCCAATAATTAGTATTTTCAACCCACCCACTTACAAAAATGTAGACCAATCATACACTTTTTATTTATTCAAACTGAAAGCAAAATTAATCTATTCTTATGACTATAAAGCAACAATCAACAGAATTCAACAAAAAAACAAAGAAGTTATCTGTACCTTTCTGGAGTAATATTGTAAATAACAAAACCTATTTAGTTCTTAATAAGAAAAGAATAACTCAACCTTGTCATGAGAGGTACTTTATAATTTCCTATTAATTTAAATAAACACTAACCTTTGGTATATCCAAGCCTCTGCTAGCTAGATCTGTAGCAATCAAAACTTTCACTTGTGATGACTTGAATCTTGCAAGAGCTGCTAATCTGGTCTTCTGATTGATCATAGAATGAAGTGATACGCTCTCAATGCCCAATTCATTCAACATGAGGCCTAAAATCTGAAAGGAAGAAAGGTACATGATTTTAATATTTAATTAAAATGTCTTCTGTGAGATGTGCATTCCAATAGACTAGCTTACCCCAACTATGGGTTTGCAGTCTAGTCACTGTACCACCAAGCAAAAGGAATCTATTATTAATATTGTTATTATTAAAAGGAGATTAACAAGCCCAATGATTCAAGCTCGACCCTTACAGAGACGGACAAAGGAATCTATATGAAGTGAAGGGCATTTAAGTCATGCAAAAAATATTACAGATGGAATTGTCTAATCCATTTTCTTTGTGTAAATTAGGAAATGCAATGTTTAGCTTTGCTGTCAAAGACTTATTTGTCAAAATATTACGTGGCTTATGAACTATACGGCACGTGAAAAAAGAAATTTACTATCGTTACTTTTGCAGTATGCTTTTTAACCCTTTTACCCCCAATGGACGTACTGGTACGTTTCACAAAACTCATTCCTTTACCCCCGTGGACGTACTGGTACGTCCTTGCAAAAAACTGCTATAAACATTTTTTTTTGCATTTTTTTTATAAATTTATGAGAAACTTCAGGCATTTTCCAAAAGAATGAGACCAACCTGACCTCTCTATGATGAAAATTAAGGTTGTTAGAGCAATTTAAAAAATATATATTGCAAAATGTGCTTGAAAAAAATAAAACGCCTGGGGGTTAAGGGTTGGATAGTTCCAAATAGCCTGGGGGTAAAAGGGTTAATATTAATAGTAAATGCATAACATTTGCAAATTTTTAAAGGAAAATGAAAACTTACCTGCGTACTTTTACAAGTATCCGTAAAGACAATAATGAGGCCTTTAGGATCTTTTTTCTGTTGTTCTAAAATAACTGCAACCATGGTGGCATCTAAAATAATTGGGTTAACCAAGGAATACCTTTCGTCTAACTCTGTGACTGTGGCTTGCTTCGAATAATCGGCTTCCCATAGGAAAACCTGAAAAAAATAAATGTAATGTAAATCACTGGCTAAGCTACAACCCTGGTTGGAAAAGCAGGATGCTGCAAGCCCAAGGGCTCCAACAGGAAAAATAGCCCAGTGAGGAAAGGAAATAAGGAAATAAATAAATGATGAAAATAAATTAACAATAAATCATTCTAAAAACAGTAACAACGTCAAAACAGATATGTCCTATATACAGTAAACTATTAATGTCAAAAACAGATATGTCATATATAAACTATGAAAAGACTCATGTCAGCCTGGTCAACATAAAAAAATTTGCTCCAACTTTGAACTTTTGAAGTTCTACTGATTCAACTACCCGATTAGGAAGACCATTCCACAACTTGGTAACAGCTGAAATAAAACTTCTGAATGTAATGTAAATCACTGGCTAAGCTACAACTCTAGTTGGAAAAGCAGGATGCTACAATCCCAAGGGCTCCAACAGGGAAAAAAATCCTAGTGAGCAAAGGATATACATAAACTACAAGAGAAGTTATGAACAATTAATTAAAATATTTTAAGAAAATTAACATTAAAATAAATCTTTCATATATAAACTATAAAAACTTAAAAAAAAAAAAAAACAAGAAGAAAAATAAGATGGAACAGTTTGCTCGAGTGTACCATCAAGCAAGAGAACCCTCACCTATGATAGTGGAATACTTTATTTCTGTTCAACTTACATCAGAGGAAGAAAGATCTTTCATGCGTTGTACCCTGTCCGTTATTGTCGCAGAGTACAGGAGAGTCTGCCTTTTTTCTGGTAGTGACGACCAAATAGTTCTCAACTGTGTGTCAAATCTTCCGTCCATGAGTCTGTCAGCTTCATCTAGGACCAAAAACTTTATCCTGGAAAAATTAGTTTGATAATAAACCTAGAATGACCAGTAAAGTACAAGTACAGTATAATTATGTATTCTAAAATGCTTTTAACCCTTTTACCCCCAAGCTATTTGGAACTTTCCAACCCTTGACCCCCAGGCGTTTTTTTTTCAAGCACATTTTGAAATATATTTTTTTTTCAAATTGCTCTAACAGCCTTAGTTTTTGTCATAGAGAGGTCAGGTTGGTCTCATTCTTTTGGAAAATGCCTGAGGTTTCTCATAAAATTATCAAAAATATGCAAAAAAATGTAAATAACAGTTTTTGGCAAGGACGTACCAGTACGTCCGTGGGGGTAAGGGGATGAGTTTTGTGGAATGTACCAGTATGTCCATTGGGGGTAAAAGGGTTAAAATCCCTAATGAAGTTAATTTTAATTATTTAACAGGCCCAAGATGAAAAGTAATATTATCTCAATACATAACTGGGATATATACTATTCATGGAATATCAAACCTAAAATATCTTTTCTACAGTAACATCATAGATTTATACTGAGCAATTTTTTGTATTTATCTAACTATTACAAACCTGCGTTTAACTTTTAACAAGGAAAACATAGATGGTGGAGGGTAGGCCCTAGGTGAAGCAATCCTCACTTTGACCTTACCTTAAGACATGCATAATGGTTGGGGTTGGCAGTGTAATTTAAATTACTCAAGTTTATATAAATTGGAAAATACAAATTAATTAAAAAAAAAATCTTGGTTCTTTTTCTGGAAATAAAAAGTACACCCTGGACTTCACAATCAATATTTTGTAAAAATAAAAAAACAAAAATTATGGAAATCACAAACAGAAACTAATTCAAATTTTTATATCTACAGAATGAAAACAAAGTCAAAATTACCTTCTCAATGACAGATCTGACGTTTCCAAGATGTCGGCTAAACGTCCAGGTGTAGAAATTACTACGTGAGGCGAACGACTTAATTCAGCAGTTTGCTGCAGCCGATCCATTCCTCCAACAATTACACTCGTCCGTAAAGACATGGGAGAACCGAGACCTTTAAACTGATCTGCAATCTAGGACAAAAAGAAATTTTTACGATAAAATGTTATTTTTATTAATAAAATAAATTTTTGAATATACTTACCCGATAATCATGTAGCTGTCAACTCCGTTGCCCGACAGAATTCTATGGAGGGATACGCCAGCTATCACAATACTAGAAGGGGGTGTACTTACCAGCGCCACCTGTGGCCAGGTACTCAATCATTTGTTGTTGACACCTCCTCAATTATTCCTCGGTCCACTGGTTCTCTCTGGGGAGGAAAGGGAGGGTCGATTAAATCATGATTATCGGGTAAGTATATTCAAAAATTTATTTTATTAATAAAAATAACATTTTTCAATATTAAACTTACCCGATAATCATGTAGCTGATTCACACCCAGGGAGGTGGGTGAAAACCAGTGTACATGATTAAAGGATAGCTAAGTATCCCATATTTCATATAACAGTTATCTCAAATAACAATGAAATAATAAGTACCTGGTAAGGAAGTCGAATAGAACCGTTACTCTGCCTTTTTATTTAAAGTTCGTCTTCCTTACTGAGCGCAGCGTTCCTCTTGGAGGCTGAATCAACCCAAAGGTGCCAAAGTACACGGGGTTGCAACCCCTACTAAAGGACCTCTACCAAACCTTTAACCCAGGCGCTTCTCAAGAATGAATAGACCACCCGCCAAATCCAAGGATGCGGAAGGCTTCTTAGCCTACCGTAACAACCATAAGAAAACAACAATAAAAGTATTCAAGAGAAAGGTTAAAAAAGGTTATGGGATTAAGGGAATGTAGTGGCTGAGCCCTCACCTACTACTGCACTCGCTGCTACGAATGGTCCCAGGGTGTAGCAGTTCTCGTAAAGAGACTGGACATCTTTCAGATAAAATGATGCAAACACTGACTTGCTCCTCCAATAGGTTGCATCCATTATGCTCTGCAGAGAACGGTTTTTATTAAAGGCCAACGAAGTAGCTACAGCTCTTACTTCGTGGGTCCTTACCTTCAGCAATGCAAGGTCTTCCTCCTTTAAGTGAGAATGTGCTTCTCTGATCAGAAGCCTTATATAGTACGAAAGCCCATTCTTGGACATGGGTCTCGAGGGTTTCTTGATGGCACACCATAAGGCTTCTGATTGTCCTCGAATAGGTTTAGACCTCTTCAGATAATATTTGAGAGCTCTGACAGGGCAAAGAACTCTCTCTAGTTCGTTACCTACCATGTTGGAGAGGCTAGGTATTTCGAACGATCTAGGCCAAGGACGTGAAGGAAGCTCGTTCTTTGCTAGGAATCCAAGCTGAAAAGAACATGTTGCAGATACGGTTGTGAAACCAATGTTCTTGCTGAAGGCATGAACCTCACTGACTCTCTTAGCTGTTGCAAGGCAAACGAGAAAAGCAGTCTTGAGGGTAAGATCCTTGAAGGAAGCTGATTGGAGAGGTTCGAACCTAGATGTCATAAGGAACCTTAAGACTACGACTAGATTCCAGCCTGGAGTGGAAAGACGACGTTCTTTAGACGTCTCAAAAGACTTGAGAATGTCTTGAAGGTCCTTGTTGGAAGACAGGTCCAAACCCCTGTGGCGGAGAACTGAGGCCAACATGCTCCTATATCCTTTAATCGTAGGTGTTGAAAGGGATCTCTCATTCCTAAGATGAAGAAGGAAGTCAGCTATTTGGATCACAGAGGTATTGGTAGAGGATATTGAATTGGCTCTACACCAGCTTCGGAAGACCTCCCACTTAGACTGGTAGACTCTACGAGTGGAAATTCTTCTAGCTCTGGCAATCGCACTGGCTGCCTCCTTCGAAAAGCCTCTAGCTCTAGCGAATCTTTCGACAGTCTGAAGGCAGTCAGCCGAAGAGCGTGGAGGTTTGGATGCAACCTGTCTACGTGTGGTTGACGTAGAAGGTCCACTCTTAGAGGTAGAGTCCTGGGGAAGTCGACTAGCCATTGAAGTACCTCTGTGTACCATTCTCTTGCAGGCCAAAGGGGAGCAACCAGCGTCAGCCGTGTCCCTTCGTGCGGGACGAATTTCTGCAGAACTTTGTTTATTATCTTGAACGGAGGGAATGCGTACAGGTCGAGATGGGACCAGTTCAGAAGAAAAGCATCCACATGAACCGCTGCAGGGTCTGGAACAGGGGAACAATAAAGCGGAAGTCTCTTGGTTATGGAGGTGGCAAACAGATCTATGGTAGGTTGACCCCACAAGGTCCAAAGTCTGTTGCACACACTCTTGTGGAGGGTCCATTCCGTGGGAATGACCTGATTCCTTCTGCTTAGGCGATCTGCTGACACGTTCATATCGCCCTGGATGAACCTCGTGACTAGAGTGAGGTTTAGACTTCTTGACCAAATGAGGAGGTCCCTTGCGATCTCGTAAAGGCTCCTCGAATGGGTCCCTCCTTGCTTGGAGATGTAAGCCAAGGCTGTGGTGTTGTCCGAGTTCACCTCCACCACTTTGCCTAGCAGGAGGGACTTGAAGTTCAATAGGGCTAGATGAACTGCCAGCAGCTCCTTGCAGTTGATGTGGAGAGATCGTTGTTCCTCGTTCCACATTCCCGAGCATTCCCGTCCGTCCAAGGTTGCACCCCAGCCCGAGTCCGATGCATCTGAGAAGAGATGAAGATTGGGGGTCTGAATGGCCAAGGATAGACCCTCTTTGAGAAGGAGGTTGTGCTTCCACCACAGGAGAGTGGTCTTCATCTCTTGGTTGATAGGGATAGAGACTGCTTCTAGAGTCGAACTCTTGTCCCAATGAGCTGCCAGGTGGAATTGAAGAGGGCGGAGGTGGAGTCTCCCTAGCTCGACAAACAGGGCCAGTGACGAGAGAGTCCCTGTGAGACTCATCCACTGTCTCACTGAGCAACTGCTCCTCTTCAGCATGCTCATGATGCACTCTAGGGCTTGGCTTATCCTGGGGGCCGATGGAAAAGCCCGAAAACTCTGACTCTGAATCTCCATTCCCAGATACACGATGGATTGTGAGGGAATGAGTTGAGATTTTTCCAAATTGACTAATAGACCTAGGTCTCTGATTAAGTCTAAAGTCCAATGAAGATTCTCCAGACAACGACGACTCGAGGAGGCTCTCAACAGCCAGTCGTCTAGGTAGAGGGAGGATCTGATGCTTGACAAGTGAAGGAATTTGGCTACATTCCTCATCAGAAGGGTAAAGACCATAGGAGCTGTGCTTAGGCCAAAACACAGGGCTTGGAATTGATAGACGACCTTTCCGAAAACGAATCTCAGGAAAGGTTGGGAGTCTGGATGAATCGGAACGTGAAAGTATGCGTCTTTCAAGTCCAAAGAGACCATCCAGTCCTCCTGTCTGACCGCTGCTAAGACCGACTTGGTCGTCTCCATCGTGAACGTCTGCTTGGTGACATACTCGTTGAGAGCGCTGACGTCCAGCACCGGTCTCCAACCTCCTGTCTTCTTGGCCACAAGAAAGAGACGGTTGTAGAAGCCCGGGGATTGATGGTCCCGGACTATAACCACTGCCTTCTTCTGCACAAGAAGCGACACCTCCTGGTGCAAAGCTAGCCTCTTGTCCTCCTCTTTGTAGTTGGGAGAGAGGTTGATGGGCGAAGTGGTCAGAGGTGGTTGAAGGCAGAATGGAATCCTGTAACCGAACCTCAGCCAACTGACAGACTGTGCGTCTGCACCTCTCTTCTCCCAAGCTCGCCAGAAGGTCTTGAGTCTGGCTCCTACTGTTGTCTGGAGAAGCGGAGAGTCAGTTCTTTCCTTTGGATGACCTGGATCCTTTCCTGGACTTGCCTTTGTACGAGTCTGGACGGGAGCTTCCTCGGCTGGGGGCTCTACCACGAAAGGGCGGTATGAACCTAGAGGCAGGGGTATCAGCCACTGGGGAGCGGTAAGTCTTAGGAACTGAGGAGGCAACTTTAGACTTACGAGCCGAAGAAGCTACAAGATCGTGCGTATCCTTCTGTATCAGGGCAGCAGACAAGTCCTTAATGAGCTCTTCGGGAAAAAGGAACTTCGAGAGCGGAGCAAAAAGAAGTTGAGAACGTTGGCAAGGTGTAATGCTGGCGGAAAGGAAGGAACACAGCTGTTCCCTTTTCTTCAACACCCCTGATACAAACAAGGACGCTAGCTCGCCCGATCCATCTCTGATGGCCTTATCCATGCAGGACATTAACAGCATGGCAGAATCTTTGTCCGCAGGAGAGGTTTTCTTGCTGAGGGCCCCCAGGCACCAGTCGAGAAAATTGAACATTTCAAACGCTCTAAACATCCCTTTCAGCAAGTGATCCAGGTCTGAGAAGGTCCAACACACCTTCGAGCGCCTCATAGCAGTCCTTCGAGGCGAGTCTACCAGACTTGAGAAGTCAGCCTGGGCAGAGGCAGGTACTCCCAAGCCTGGTGCTTCCCCCGTGGCATACCAAACGCTGGCTTTCGAAGTGAGCTTCGTTGGAGGGAACATGAAGGAAGTCTTGCCAAGATGTTGTTTAGACTGCAGCCACTCCCCTAAGATCCTAAAAGCCCTCTTGGAGGATCTAGCTAGGACAAGCTTGGTATAGCAAGACTTAGCTTGTTGCACGCCCAGCAAAAACTCAGATGGTGGAGAGCGGGGAATAGCAGAGACAAAATGGTCTGGATAAACCTCCCTGAGAAGAGCCAAGACCTTGCGAAAATCAAGAGACTGTGGAGAAAGCTTGGATTCGTCCACGTCTGATGAGGGATCAAGGTGTGCCTCCTCATCATCCGAAACCTCATCCCCAGAATGAGGCGAAGAGATCGGAAACGAATGCTGAACCGCAGAGTCAGAACGAGCAGGAACAATAACCGTGGTGGACGGAGGAGGAGCAATAAGTTCCTGTTCCTGTGGAAAGAGTGGAGCGTGATGAGACCGAGGCTGCGCAGAACAAGGTAAAGTTCTCGCAAGCAGAGGTGTCTGAGGCGCAGGATCAGGGTGCACGGGTTGAGCTCGGTGCAGCAGCTGAGGAGACTGACTCATGGGTGGAAGAGGTTGTTGTACCTCCACCGAGAGTTGCACCACCGGTGGAGCAGCCAGGGGAGGCGGAGGAAGAGTGGAGTAATCCTCCTGATCCCAAACAGAAGGTTGCCTTAAAGAAGGCTGAGGCTGAACAACACTGGGAACAGCGAACACAGAATGTGGCTCAACATCGTACGCCTGGCAGATGGTGCTGCGACTAGGTGGAGCGAGCGCAGGCGGGTTGAGCACAGGCTGAGCGGGTACAGGCGGAAGGAGTGCAGGTGGAGGCGGAGGTGCAACACTCTCAGCACGACACTCACGCATCAGGTCCGAAAGCTGAGCTTGCATGGACTGAAGCATAGACCACTTGGGATCAGCAGAGACGGCAGCAGACTGAGGTAAAGCCTTAACAGTCGAGCTCTGTTGTGGCAGAACCTTACTCCTCTTGGGCGGAGTACAGTCGACAGATGACTGAGGCGAGTCGGAGCTGAGCCAATGACTGCAACCTGGCTGAGCACTCGCGGGCTGGACTCTGCGTTTAAGCGGTCTCGAGACCTGAGACCAACGTTTCTTCCCAGAAAGAAGATCAGCGGACGAGCGGAAGACGGGCTCAATCGTCTGCAAGTGGGAGTGACGGTCTGTGGAAGACACGCCCGCAACCACTGAGGATAATTCTGTGCGCCTAACAAGGCCTGCCGAACCCTTATGCCCTTCGACATTGCTTCTCCCCTGGGCTTGGGAGCTTGCAAGAGGTCCCGGACTGGGAGGACGACTGGCTCGCACAGAAAAATCCTCACGCACCACACTGGCACTAACACTAGCACAAGGCACTGCACCGACACTAGCACTCGTCACAGCACTGGCACTAACTTCACCCACTGCACTCTTGACCTTCAGCTCTTTCACTTCGGCCATCAGAGACTTATGGTCACTTACCACTGACTCTACCTTATCGCCTAAAGCCTGAATAGCACGTAAAACCACTGACATATCAGGCGGAGGGCACACAGTAGGATCGGGGGTAGCCACTACAGGGGTAGGAAAAGGAAGGGGATCATGAGATGAGGAAAATAAAGAAGAGTGAGAAGAACTCCTCCTAGCTCTAACTCTCTCTAACTTAGTAGAATACTTTAAAAGACGGACAAAATCCAATTCCGAAAGTCCGGCGCATTCCTCACATCGATTTTCTAACTGACAGGGTCTGTCCCTACAGTCAGAACAAGCGGTGTGAGGATCTACCGAGGCCTTCGGAATACGTCTATTGCAAGACCTACATCGTCTATGGGAGGGGGCTTGCGAAATGTCAGACATTTTGTTTTCAAGAGTAGTCAAAGGGAGATCCAAAAAACAAGCAAAAATTCGTTAACCGTTAAACTGAACTAAATAAAAGCTATCTAGCTAATATCAGAAGGTTTCCAGTAATGCGACAGCCGTTAATCAGAGAGAATACTTCACCAAATATCCGTGAATAAACTCGAAGACCATAAGCGTATCCCAGAACGTCTAGCCGGAGGCACGACAGAGGAATAATTGAGGAGGTGTCAACAACAAATGATTGAGTACCTGGCCACAGGTGGCGCTGGTAAGTACACCCCCTTCTAGTATTGTGATAGCTGGCGTATCCCTCCATAGAATTCTGTCGGGCAACGGAGTTGACAGCTACATGATTATCGGGTAAGTTTAATATTGAAAAATTTGTTATTGCAACAAATGCAAACAGCCTCTTCCCAGGAGGGCCCCGGGAAAGCACCGAGTAGAATCTCAACGGGGAAAAAAATAACAAAATATAATAAATAGTTTTGATTCGTTTGGAGTTTTTATTTGCTTATTTTTTTGTTTTTTTATAATATTTATGCATTGCTTTTCTTAAAATTGTAGTATGACAATATGGTGGCCGTTATGCTTTAATAATTGAAGCCATCAGCTTCAATTAAAAGACTGAACATTTTCCCCTATCCCCTGTATGATAAAGTGGCATGGAATAACATTAACCATATGCATATTTATAACTATTACTACATATAACCACTGTTGTCTTTGATATGTACCTCACTAAATGCGGAGATGAGGGAAATATGTGTAAACAGCAAATGAAATTTCAATCCATATCATTATGAAGTGATTAAACAAGATAAAGTCTCATTTACATGTGAAAACTGGAGTACGAGAAAGTTGAAGTTTGAGTTAGGTGGTAAGAAACCAGAGAACAGATTAAAGGCAAAGCAAAGAAAGCACTGAAGCAGCAGACTAAATTGAAGTAGTAAAATAAACACAAATATTTCAGAACAGTGTCTACACTTGTCAAACTTTTGCTTTACATCTTTGGATTACTAGGACAGGAATTTAAAGTGTCTTGTTTATATCACAACCATAGATTTAAACAAAGCCGTTTAACTTCTCACTCTTGTAATTCAAAGCTGATGAACAAAGGTTAATAAGGAAATTAAACTACAGTATTGAATAGTTAACCTGTTAAAACATCTCACCTGATAAGCTAATTCACGGGTTGGTGTAAGAACTAACGCAAAAATTCCATAAGGGTCCATTGATAGTTTCTCTAAAATGGGGATCACAAACGCCAAGGTCTTTCCAGACCCGGTTTTTGCAGCACCTATAACATCTCGGCCTTGAAGAGCTGGTGGGATGCAATGGAACTGGATAGGAGTTGGATGACGGACCTCTGTAAAAAATAAAAAGGAAAATAGAAATACTGTTTATTTTAAAAGTAATTTGTAATTTTCATAATTATACAAACACAAATTCTTTAAAATAAGGAATGCCTTCAGTAGAGTTGGAACTGCTGTTGAAATCGCTAACAGGGTATTTAATGTCAGGTGATGAGTGTGGGAGAGTATCTCCACCTACTCTCCTATCAAAGCACTCACTTTTGTTCTTTGGCTTAGGTTGGATGTTCAACTTTAAAGGATTCAGGCTTTTATTATTTCGAAAAATATAAATTCCTTTTAGAATTTACCTGTTCCTTCGCATATACAACCCATTCATCCTTTAAAATAGAAATACTGTACCCACTTACTCGTGAGTGGTTAGTCCCCCTAGAACTGAACTGGTTTGTTTCATCAGTGGAATAAGCAAAGTGTCTCTGGTTGTATACAGAAGGAAAGGAGAGGACTCCAGTAAATTCTGATCAACCCATCATAGGGATGAGTACAATGATAGAGCCTCGCCAATACGTGGTTACGTACCTGGTACACGGACAAAAAAGAAATCTGCCTCCCCTGAGGAGGAGACATAGTCTCAAATGAATTACCTGGCACATGATGTCCAATAGGTTGGTACTCATTCCACCATCCTCCCCTTCATTAAAAGAGGATGAGGAAGAACCACTACTTACAAGGCCCAGTAGATTAAGAATGGTGCTCAGATCCAGCATGTAGACTGCTTCATCACCAAGTGAGGAGAAGGAAAGGGGAGGAAGCAAACGAGCAAGTCATTCTACTTTTCCTGAAGACTTTCATGGAGTTCATCATGGAGACGATGCTGTCTGACCCATTTGGAAGCTGGGCTGACTACACATCTACTTGAGCAGCCCAAACAGGACCAAAGACGAGTCGCTGACTAGTTGGGTCCTTTTCATATAGCATCACAAAGTCCTCACAGGTCACAAAAGCATCTCCTCTTGGCTACAAACCGACTCTTCGCGAAGAGGGGACGGAGGTGGTCTCGAACCTGGATTATGGCGAAGGGTCAGAATCAGAAGAGGTAGAATTGGAAACTCGCTTCTCCCTCTTACGAACTTTATGTTCTAGCTCTGCAAGCAGCAAAGTTGCTGATCAACCATGAACAATGCTCCCCCTAGGAGAGAAACCACAGGGGTAGTTCCATCAGGAACCACACCCCTTGAGCGTTACTGTCACAAGGGAAACAGTAAGCAGTAAGTGTGTGCTATCAGTGCCAGTGATACACACACACTGGGGCTGAGATAATGTAAGCCATGAACCTTGGGATAAAAGACACAAGTGTGAAGGGCCCTGGGGCCGACACGTAGTTTTCACGTAACTCGCAAGCACTTTCCCCCAGAGCAGAAGTCTTCTTTGGCCTTGGACGTACTGCGGGAAACAACTTTGGGAGCTCCCTTAAAAATGCAATGGAGGTCCTACCTATAAGACCTAAGACCTTCCAACACATACTATTGTGGCTAGCAATCACCTAACACTACACTAACCATAACCAGAGAAAAAAGTGTCGATGTAGACCCAAATTATCCCTTCTCTTGAAGTACAGTATAATCTCCAGGATCAAGACAAGGGCATATACAGTGCCAAGAAGCTACAGTGATCAACGAACTTGATGAGGAGAGCTCTTCGGTATTGTCTTGGGCATTGCCAAGAATAATGCAGAAGAATTAGGGTTGATTCACACTATCGGTTTGATTGCGCTCCGCTCTCGCTCCAGTCACGGTCCGGTCAAATATGGTTACTGTACATGATTTTCAATGGAAACATTCACACTGGCGTCCGGTCTGACATCGCTCCAGTCACGATTCCTTCAAAAGATATTTTGACCTGAGCGAGACCGGACTGGTGCGTGATCGGACCTATAGTGTGAATAACCACTTAACCTTCCTTCCTCCTATAGGAATACAGTACGTCAACCCTTTAATGGAAGGTCGTGATTTACATTTGACACATGGGGATATAATCGTGAACAATCGTGGCCCCTAAAATATTGCAGTGTGAGTAGATATCGATAGCCAGTTGTTATTTTTCCTACCAACGTTCCTTAAATGGAACATGATTTTCTAGGTCATATATATATTAATTCTCATAAAATCGAGGCTTTTCATGGCATACATTAACGCTAAATCTACCAAATTAAAGATAATAATATATCACCTTGCGTGGTATAATTTTGGAAAATATTTGAAATTCCTCAAAAATTCCAAAAAAAAAAAATTATAATTTTGAAAATACTGTACAGTACTTGTATCGTCATTAAATCATAGTTGGTACAGTATTCAGTTTATTGTTTCAATTTCTTAATTTAGATAATAGGCTATGTGAATATGTGGCTTATCCAATCTCACAAATATGAAAAATACATTTATTTATTTCAGGTTCTATTTAAGAAACACTGGAGGGATTTAGCAATTCATAGTGTAGAAACTCTGAGCTACTAAAAAAAAGTCAGCAAGCTAATGGGTTATGTTAGTTCTACATGCAGCAACTAGATGGCTCCACTTGTCTTCTTTGTGATCCTTGTTTGAGCCTGAAAACAACATATACAGTATAGTACAGTAAAAGGAGACACATCACACATCTGTAGAAATTACTTGTATCTGACATCTTTGCAATCTTTGTGTAAACAACTCATAAATATGGGTTTTACCATAACTCATTTGTGTATGGCTGAAACTAATTTTCTAAATATTTTGTCATGCTAAACATTAGCATACAGTCAGCCTTTGATATTCACAGATTTGGTCATTCGTGATATAGAGAAAAGTATATACAGTACTATTAAATTCACCCATTCGCGATAAGTACTCTCATGGCCTGACAAATTCAAACCGACCGAGCTCTTCTGCACCTAACCTGCTTTGCGCTTTTTCCCTCTCTGCATAGCTCAACACCCCATCTCTCAAACACTCGGTCTCACTTTCGCATCGTCTCTCCTCACAGATGCATCTCCGGCTTCAGGCCTCTATGTGCAGAATCACGTTGTGATGTAAAAAAAAGTGGTGTAGAAAACCTGTACATATTCAGTGTGTTTATAGTGATTTTAGTATAAAGTGTGATACATATATTGTTACCCCACGCACCAAACAACACTGGCTCCAGAGTTGCATCATGCTTCAGACTTACTGCGTAGAACTACGTATGTAAACGGTTAGTGGTGTTGTACCGATACTTTATTCAATTTCTATTGTGTTAGTGTATTCACTATATATAAGTGTTATTGTTATATTAACTACTGTACAGTAATGTATACAGAATACCGCACTTTACAGTACAGTAGTACAGTAATGTAAATATAGGCTACATGTTTGGTAAGTTTAAATGGTACAAGTTCATCTGACGAAAACAGAGATCACTTACGAGTGTTACCTTAGCTAATTAAGCTGTACTATAGTGACAGTACTGTACATATATTACAGCAATATGCACTACAGTATCAGCGAATGTTGTAAGATAGAAACAACGATGTTTTGTTGTTACTATACATATTACATGTACATATAAGTGTGGCAATGACTTGTGTACCGTAGTCTTGCCAAGTACTTGGTACACGGTCTACATGCACTGAGAACTTTACGAAATGTGTTCATTCATTAACACAATTTCTTATACAGTACTGCCATAGAAACCACGTAATAAAAATATTAGGCACTACAGTGGCTTATCTAGTGTGTTAGTTGATAGCGCATAGGCAATGGGCAGCGAGTCGGTAGGGTAGCAAGTATTCACGGATTCCTGCTTTTCGCCCCGTCTGCTACCTAACCTCCAACGAATAAGGGGGGGGGGGGGGAACTGTACTTTTTCTTTTAATTTGTATTACTTTATGCTAGAGTATTTATTGTGTATTAGTGTTACTGCTATATTACCTACTGTACAGTACTGTACGGTATACGAAATATCGTACTTTCCATTAGTAATGTAGATACTGTACTGTATAGGCTATGTGTACGGTGAGTGAATGGTGCGAATCTACCTGCCGAAAACAGCGATCACTTAAGAGTGTTACCTTACCTAATTAGGCTGTATAGTAGTGATAGTACTGTACATTACTGTATACTTGTATATATTACAGTGATATACACTACAGTATCAGCAAGTGTTGTTAGATAGGAACAACAGTGTTTTGTTGTTACAGTATTTTCGTATAAGTGTGGCGATGACTCGCTTTATGTGAAGCGTTACCGTGTAATGTGTACTTGTATACAGTTACTGAAAAGTGTTCATACACTAGATACAATACTTATATTATGATATGATAGAAACCATGTAAAACCAATATAGTGCAGTACAGTGGATTACCTAGTGAGTAGTCGACTGCTCGTAGGCAATGGCCAGCAAGATGGCAGGTTGTGAGTTGTCCTATCCAGGGGCAGCACGTATTTGTGGACTCGTGATTTTTACACCTGTCTGTTACCTAACACCCCCCCTCCCCCGAATAATGAGGATTGACTGTACAAATGAGGGAAATCAAGCCTACATGCATCTGGGCAGGATGTGATAACCTGGCTAACACTAAATGGGGTCACGAGAGTTGAAGAATGCATTGTGTTTTTTCCGCTGATTGGAGCTGGTCTCGGGACCATGACAAATTTTCTATTTGCTTGGAGTAGGTTAGTTCTACTCAAAATTCAAATCCTAGGGCAGAACATTTAAGACCCAAGGGCAATTTCCTCCTTTCTATGTTGGTGAAAGGGTTTTCTACGATCGTGGGATCTGTCGAGTATTTCGCCAACAAGGACCTCGGAGATCTTGTTAGTCTTCATATCCAATGAACACCAGTTATTTTCTCTGAGAGGATTATTGATTACTTATGGTATTTTACAAGGCATCCTGGTGAGGTGAAAGGGGGTTGGTGCCCTCCCTTCTGGAGGTAACATCAGGGTCTCTTAGATTAGGTTAGGTCAGGAATCTTAGGTTAGGTTGCATCCCTGAGTTTGTTTCCATTGTGAAATATGGTTGTTCAGGCATATCTTCTTATGCTTAAGGCATCTTTATAACTAAAAACATACGTGTTTCAAACAATTTTCATTTTCATTCCAAAGCTTTTAAACTAGATGGAAAACTATTATTATTTTCTTTGAAAGGATTATTAGTTACTTATGCAATTTCACCACATAAAATAGAGAATTTTTAATTAAATGAATACTGTACTTAGCTTATTATTAGTGTATAACTATCAGCTATGGGGTTCAAAATAAGATATTAAGAAGTATATTCTTCAAGTATATATGTTCCAATTTCCTAACAAATATTGTACTACAAAACCACTACATGGAATCCTTCATCAGTTCAAGTAAGTGATGCTTTGCCCTTAAATGAACAAGTTCATAGCATCCTAAGTGAGTTTAGGTGAAGCTTTGCCCTTCGATGAATCAAAAACTTAGAACACAGCATCCTAGGTTAGGTAGCGGAAACATGAGATTGCATTGTTTACTAGTATGGGTAAAAATTTACCAGCTAAGCCTCCTTGTCCCATGAAGATGACTCATAGACCATATGCACGATATTTTTGCGTGTTTGCGCACAATCGCTCATGTGTATAGCATACTATGCGCATGATTCACCATGTTTATTGCTTCTTATTCACAAGATTAACAGCCTATGTGGACTCGTCACTCTCTATAGGATTATTCCCATTTTTAAAAAGTGCAGGCTTAATAAATAAAATATTAATTTCTATTTATGGCAATTTTTTAATCTCTTAATTTATTTTTATTTCTGTTTTACTATTATATACAGTATTAATTTACTATTCATAAAAGTTTTTCATCTCAAATTTATATTATATCACTTAATTTTACTATTACATATTTAATTTCTTCCTTTAAGAGATTTTCTCGCCAGGTCTGTAAGAGTCAAATTCAAATACTTGGGCTGGATAATCGCATCCTTTTTAATTTCTAAAGTCCTCTTAATTCCCATTAACCCAACTTAGTTTAGTTAAGTTCAGTTGTTTTGGTCTGCTTATTGGGTCCCACTTCACACAAAAAGATTCAGCACAATAGAAGCCCCCCTCTTAAAAGAACAAGTACAAATCTGTCATATTTTTCGAAAATTATTGAAACTGCTGTACACGAACAAACCTGGAAATATCTGAAAAAATCTAATGCCATACCTGATGATCAATCTGCATACAGAGAAAATTACTCCACAGAAACAACAGTGTCAGCGATAAAAAATGACATAACAGAAATTATAACAAATGGCAAGTGTTGCATTCTTGTAATGCTTGATCTAAGTGCAGCATTTGATACTGTAGAACATACATATCTGATGGAAGACCTTAAAGCTGTAGGCATCGTAGAACGAGCACACGACTGGTTTGTGAGCTATCTTGAAAACCGCAAAGTTAAAGTAGTAATATCAAATGTTGAATCTAAGACAAGAAAACTAACCAAAGGGGTGCCTCAAGGCAGTGTACTAGGTCCTCTCCTGTTTGAAATTTACACGATTGAACTGGCAAATATACTTGAAACTCACAGAGTTAAGTTTAAAATATACGCTGATGATACACAATTCTATTTCCCAATAGAATCAGTTGATGAAGCTAAAAGAAAGATACAGGAAATAATGAACGACATTAAGGCTTGGATGTTAACAAAAAAGCTCAAGCTCAATGAAGACAAAAGTGAATGTATTATTTTTGGAAATGAAAGATATAAAAAGAATCGAATGCTTCCAAAGAATTGAAATAGGTCAATCGATCATTGACCTAAAGAAATCTGTCAGGAATCTAGGAGTAATCATGGATGATAGACTGACAATGAACGAACATATAAATAATATGGTAAGAAATTGTAACTATCATATTAGAAACATAGCATTTATTAGTAAATACTTAGATGAAAAATCTATGGCCATACTCATTAATCACCACATATTTTCAAGAATTGATTACTACAACTCACTGTTCTATGGCTTACCAAATTATCAGCTGAAGAAAATTCAGAGAGTACAAAACAGAGCCGCTAGATTAATAAAAGGACTACACAATAGGGAAAGAATTACCCCTGCACTAATTAAATTACACTGGCTACCGGTAAAAGCGAGAATTGAATACAAGCTACTCTTACTAACGTTTAAGATACTGAACTAAAATGAACCAAAATATCTAAAAGAATGCCTGAATAAACTAGAACCAGAAACAAATGTTAACACAAGACACATGAGTGACAAACATAGGCTATCTGAACCAAGAACAAATAGTAAATTTGGTGAAAGGGCTTTTAGCTACTGTGCGCCTAGACACTATAATAAACTGCCAACTGAAATGAAGGACCTAAAGGGAGCAATTGAATTTAAGAAGAAACTAAAGACATTACTTTTCACAAGAGCATATGATTTGGAAGATGCTACAATCAAAGAATTGTATACGTTATAATGAAAATGTTTCGTTAGATGATTAATATGGACCCGCCCGAGAAGTAGTTCACTCGACTTCAGTGGAGGGTTGGATTTAAACCCAAAACAAACAAACTAAAAATATCTACAATTTGTCATAACGAGAGTAACGCTACTCATTTTCAGTTTTTAAAAGAAAAATATCACCACGAATGATCTTTCAAATTAAAATGAACAGTCATCCATACAGTGGGAGATGTGTCAACCAGTTGGTAGCACCAACTATAGCTGCGGTTCTCTATGGGCTGCAAAGTTGCGAGAGCCCGTCTCTGACCAAGAGGACCAGGAAATAAAAGTATATATATGAAGTGTTTGTAGTTGGTTGGGACAAACCAGGTGTAAAACTTCAAAAGTTATGACTGATAAAACACACTTTAAAAGCAAAACCAACAAATGAACACTGCCTCACCTAAGGTTCCCCACCTAACCTAACATAGCAGAATTTCCTTACCTATCAACGGGGGCTTGGCCTCACCCTGCAAACCACCCTTAGACCACCTTCGCTTAACTTACGACTTAGTCCAAATCCTGTTTGCTTTCAACAAGTTTCAATCCTGGCAAGGTAACACTAAATCACAATATATTGTTAATATTTGACAAGTTAAGAATAAAGTTTACACCTGTCCCAAGAAACCACATTCACACCTCGTTCCTATATACCACGATACATCATGTTTTTTTTTTTTGTTAACTTATTTACCATTGATTGTAAGATGTTGTACTTGTATGATATATTAACAACATAAATACTAAGGTTAGTAACAACCATTCCTCCAAAATAGGTATATAGGAACAATATTAGTGTATAAACCTGTTTCTTTACATGGAATTTGCATATATAAGCATGAATATCGTCATTATATGGCTGTATCTATACGAGGAAACGTGCACCCAGCCTGCTATAAGCACGAAATCGTGCATACAGTTCGTAATACAGTAAAACTATATCATATATATAACCGCGTGCTGAGATTTGGTAAAACTTTACCCTTGTACCGTTTACATGTACTCGAAGAATAGTAGGAATAAAGTTTGGTAAGTAACTTACGTACGAAAAAACGGTACAATTGGTGGGGAAATATAAAAACAAAAGATGTAATTAGCTTGCTGGAAGTCAAAACTATATCGTATGTATAACCGTGCCCTGAGATTTGGTAAAACTTTACCCTTGTACCGTTTACATGTACTCGAAGAACAGTATGAATAAAGATTGGTAGGTAACTTACGTACGAAAAAACAGTACAATTGGTGGGGAAATATTAAAACAAAAGATGTAATTGGCTTGCTGGAAGCCTGATACTGCTAAAATATCGCCCTGAGATTTGGTATAACTTTACCCTTGTACCGTTTACATGTACTCGAAGAATAGTAGGAATAAAGTTTGGTAGGTAACTTAGGTACGAAAAAACGGTACAATTGGTGGGGAAATATACAAACAAAAGATGTAATTAGCTTGCTAGAAGCCTGATACTGCTAAAATATCGCCCTGAGATTTGGTATAACTTTACCCTTGTACCGTTTACACGTACTCGAAGAATAGCAGGATTAAAGTTTGGTAGGTAACTTCTGTACGAAAAAAACGGTACAATTGGTAGGGAAATATTAAAACAAAAGGAAATATTAAAACAAAATATGTAATTAGCTTGCTAGAAGCCTGATACTGCTAAAATATGTCTCGTCATTCATAAAAATTCTACCCATAACTTACTTAAAGTCTCGATCTGTTGCAAGAGCCAAGGCTGGAGTTTCCCTATGTCAGAAAACTTAGCACTTCTCGTTTCGTCTGTTAATAGTTCAGCCATAATTAGTTTAACTAATTAAAAATCACTCAGATATTAGAAGGACACTGACGCACATGTCTTAGAATTAGTTACAATGTTTACAACTGGGTGTGACGTCACGTGAGTGGGAATGGTAGTATGTAATTTAGTAGGGTTTCTTAATATTTTATATTTTATCGTGAATTATTTTTAAAAAATGCTTATTTAGCATGTTAAATAAGTGAAATATTAATTAATTATTCATGTTAATATATTTACCTATTGAATTCTTTGGGAATGGTAAAAATGTAATTTAGTAGTGTTTCATATTTTATATTTTATCGTGAATTATTTTAACAAAATGTTTATTTAGCATATAAAATAAATGAAATATTAATTAATTTTTTATTTACCTATATTTATCTAATGAATCATCATATCAACGGGTGATATATTCTCATTTTACGATGTATAATTCTGTAGTCTAATTCTGTACGATATAACTAACAAATCATCTTACAAAAGGTAAAATTGTGAACCAGGATAAGAGAAATACTATTTACACCTACTTATTATCTCTATATTAATTACTTAAAGCCTTTATTAATGAACAATGTCATCTAATTTGGGACAAACATTATTTTCAAATGTATCTAATTCTGTATGAGCTAAAGTGATAAACATTTGTAAACAATTATTATTCTGGCATCCTATACTTATATTATATGTTGTGAATGATTTTGTATATTAATTATACTAAACTTAACTGATATATTAGAAAAAACTATATTTCCTTAGGAAAATTAAAAATGTTACTCACAATCACCGCCGATTTTAAAGTCACGCCTGCGTATATAAAAACGTCATTTATAATTGCCATTTATCGACTAATAAGGTTTTAATATGGATATATATCATGCTTTTATGTATTAAATTACATCATTACTGTAATTTTCTATGCATGATAAATTATACATCTTAATTCTGATCTTCAAATTGTGATAAACTATGCTCTAATCAATACGATAAAATAGTAACTGGCACCTGACATGGATTCACTAAGGTATTAATAAGGATATATATCATGCTTTTATATATTAAATTACACCAGTAGTGTAATTTTCTATACATGATAAATTGTACATCTTTATTCTGATTTTCAAATTGTGCTATACTATTCTCTAATCAATACGATAAAATAGTAACTGGCACCTGCCATGGATTCCCCTCACACGCAGTGTTGCCAGATGGGTTAGTATAAAAATCCCCAAAACTCATAAAATATCCCCAAAACAACCTAAAAAATCCCAATTTCCACAAATATGTTCTCCTCTGTCTTGATCACGCAGGCTTTACTAAAATAGAAATGACTCAATATACTTCATATAAGCGCAAGCAAATCAATTGCAACAATATAAAAGTTTACTCGTCTTTTTTTCTTCATAGAAATTTGAACAGAATATCCCCATCAGTCACCCAAAATCCCAAACTTTAGGAATAAATCCCCATACCTGGCAACCCTGCTCACACGTCCCCCTTGGACAATCTTCTCAATTCTTTCACAGTCAACCATGAACGGTGAGGAAGGTTTAACTAGAATGTGATATCAGGAAAACAGTGGCCGCTTTTCCACTATTATCCTCGTCTCCATACTTCCATTGGCAAGTCCTCTCATGGCTGACATCATGGTAAGAGATATGTCCTAGCAAATTCTGCCCTGTCCCGAGTACTCTTCCTATTTTACTTTTATCAATCTTGAGATTTTGACATTTCCTTGCGTTCAAGATCATCTGTATATCGGGAATAACTCAAACGTGATAAGTATAGACTCAAGAAGATTTTTTTTTCTCTAAATGTATTTTTCTAAACAATTGTTTACAATGAAATGCGGGTATTTGGGTAGTTACCCTCTGGGATAGATGCCACAAATCCTGGATTATTTATCTATTTTACAGAAAATTTCTTTTATTCTACCGTATATTTTTTATAATAACTGAACTCATTTATACTGAGTATCTTAATCTTGCAATTTAGTTAAATCACATCCTCATTTTCAACGGAAAAAAATAAGTAAATTGTTTGTAATGCCCCAATGTATGAATGACCATCTTGTAAGACAGTGTTGCCAGATGTAGCGTTCTTTATTTAATTTTCATCTAAGTGGCAGTTGCCTTCGGGTGTTCGTAGTGTGATGACTCTTAGTTTTGCTTGTGTTCGTTGCTTTTACAACCCTTTTACGATGCTTTCATTTATGATGAAGTTGAATTAAGTTGGTGAAGTTCTTAAAGAGGAATGCAGTGAATACGTTAATGCTATTGGAATTATATACTGAGCTGTTTGAGGTGGATTATCTTGAAGAGAAAGAAAAGTTTTTGAATTGGGAAGATGTTTCAACCTAAGAAGTTACGAAGTTGAAATCTGCTTTCTGTGGCAAATAGGAAAGGTAAGAGACACTTTACCACCAAGTCAGTTTGTTTTATGTGCTTTGACACTTTTAAGTGGATATGTGTGCCTTACCACTTATGCATTACTTGCCTTAAATCCGTAAAAACAAAATCTTGCCACCACCTTCTTACTCGAATGTGTGGTTGTCTCGTTACATTTGGCATAGTTTTTAGCGTTTAAATTTTAACTTGAAATGTTAATTTCACTTAATTAATATATTGTGGTTTAGTTTAGTCTTGTCTCAGATGTATTTGGATCTTTATTACAATACAGAAAGCAGTTTACACAGCCAATTGATAATATGTTGGCTAGTCAAGGTTGAGAGCTGTAACTCCATGTTTTGATTACATTCTAGTAGTCTAGAATTTAAGTTTAATGTTAATAACGGATTTTGAGCGAAGCGAAAAATCTATTTTTGGGTGAGATAGCCATGGCGTCCTGATGGAAGGTTCCTGTTTGGTAGCTTCCTTGGGTATAAGACTACTAAGATATTCCCAGAGAATTTAACCACAGGTTATCACAGAATTCTAACTTCTGGAGCGAGTATCTCAAAGGTTTCCCTTTAAGACATCGTAATACAACAGGGGACACGCATGTCTGGTCGTGCCACATAGCTATCTCCACCCCGAACAGAGTTAACGCTTCGGTGTGTAAGGGCTGAGAATAGCTGGGAGCCGTTCCACAGCTAATCTCACTCGTGGCTACTACTGATACTCGAGACGTAAACAAACGGACGCCATTGCTCTAATGACGTCACGAGCGTCTTTATCCTGGCGCCAGTTGCTGCCCATCACCATGATACAATTGTGTAGGGTGGGAACAAACTGACGAAGTAGTAGGGAGGGTCCATCAGGACGCCATGGCTATCTCACCCAAAAATAGATTTTTCGCTTCGCTCAAAATCCGTTTTTTGGGCTCAAGCCATGGCGTCCTGATGGAAGAGTACCAGAGAATCAATGTATCGTGGTAGATTTTCCCCCCAGAGTTAAGTGCCTAGGCATTGACAAATAGCAAAGTAATCTTAGATAAGAACCATAGGAACGAAGTATCCTGCCCCCCATTGGTAGGAAGTTCCCATGGGCTATGCCGACGTCAAAGTGGTATTGAAGGACTATTCATCTTGACAGAAGAGCTTTTTAATAGCTTAGAGATGAAGCAGAATGTTTGATATTTGTATAGGAACATTCTGAGTGGGTCAGTGGTGGTTGGGCACTGTGTGTAGGATTCATCTCCTGATTATCAGAAGTAAGTATTCGAGTAGGAACCTTACTGAGGCAAGGTGAATATAATTTAAGGATAGATATCTTAAATTCTTCATGACCATAAGAAAGGAGGAATAAATAAAACTATGACAGTATATATTTCATAGTAAGTAGGAGCTGAAGGAGACGCATAAATAATAAAATAGAAATTTTATTTCACAATGCAGAAATTAAATAATTTACAGCAAAAGTAAAGTTCATTTACAGTAATAATAATGTACATAGAAATAAAGGCTTGCTCTTGAATCTGAAAGGGAATTTCAGGATTAGTAGGTACTCGTTCTCGAGGAACGCAAGTCTTTAAATAACACATCATGCTCGAGGCATGCGGCACTTGTGTAACACTATGACATTTCACCTGGGATAAGAACAGTTATAAAAGCACTAAGTGTTTTTAGACATCACTATGAATCACTCGAGGGTCAACATAGGCACCCGAAGAGTTAGAGTCCCAAATAACTCACTGTTCTACGCAGAGTTAGGTGCAGGTTTCATAACACTACCTGCGGCTACCACAAAATGTTTGATTTCGTGCACTTGTTTCGCATAATGTTTAAAGAAAACTCGCGAGGACTTCCAGCCCGTAAAGTTTTTAAGGCTTTCAAAGTCCATGCTCTGAAAGAAATTCAGAGAAGATGCCACTTTTCTAGGATCATGACCAGCGGGTGTACTGTTAGGATCCGCTCTGCGAATGAAGTAGGTGATTTTCGCTCTTAATTGTTTCAGTGACAGGTCGCTGCCCGATGTTTCTCCTTTGAAGAGTTGGCCTCCACCAAAGTTTGAAGTTCTGCGAAGATAGACCTTGAGGCTCTCTACTGGACATAGAGAGACATCCTCCTTCAGGGGGCATATTCTCCAAGGGCCCCATCTTTTGGTGGGTAATTCATTTTTGGCGAGAAACGTCGGATCAGGGGAGAGGGTCACTTCTCCTGAATCAGCAAACAGGATGTGTCCCTCTTCTCTTGATAATGCCACTATTTCGCTGACTCGAGCTCCCGAGGCGAGAGCAAATAAAAATATAACTTTCTGAGTCAGATCCTTGAGGGGGCATGAATCGTTGTCCAAGTTGGAGGCGAAATGGAGCACCTTGTCTAGTGACCAGGAGATCGGTTTCGGAGGGGGTGCTGGGCGGAGGCGAGCACATGCTTTCGGCAGTTTGTTAAAGATGTCGTTGGACAGATCAATTTGGAAGGCATATAGAATTGGTCTAGTCAAAGCCGATTTGCAGGTTGAAATCGTATTGGCTGCTAATCCTTGTCCATGAAGGTGAATGAAGAAGGACATACAGAAATCAATGGTGATTTCTTTAGGATTTTTTGCTTTAACAAAGGAGACCCATTTCCTCCAGGATGATTCATATTGCCGTCTCGTGGATTCGGTCTTGTATTCCTCTAGGAAGTCTAGACTTTTCTTCGAGATCCCAAACCTCTTCTTTGCGGCAAGGGAGAGAAAATCATGAGATGAAGGTCCTTGATTTTCGATGATGAAGCGAAGACAGTCGACTTCTGTACTTGTTGAGAGAGAACTGGGCCCGGGAGAGGGATCAGCTTGGGCTGCAGCTCCAGGACCAGGGGGTACCAGTTGCTCCGGGGCCACTTGGGAGCCACTAGGGCCGCTGTCCCTTTGAAGGTTCTCAGTTTGGAGAGGACTTTCAACAGAAGGTTGGTGGGAGGGAACAGGTATATCTTCGACCATCTGTTCCAGTCCAGTGACATGGCGTCCACCGCTTCTGCTTTGGGGTCCTCGTACGGGGCTACGTACAGAGGAAGTTGATTGTTGTCGCTCGTTGCAAAGAGATCTATCTGAAGTTCTGGGACTTGATGAGAGATGAAGGAGAATGATCTTGCGTCTAGAGACCATTCCGACTCTATCGGGTTTGTCCGAGATAGAGCATCCGCTGTCACGTTGCGGAATCCTTGTAGGTGAACTGCAGACAGGTGCCACTTCTTCTTCTCCGCCAGACGGAAGATTGGGAGAAGCACCTGATTTATCTGGGGTGATCTTGAGCCCTGGCGATTGAGACAACGAACTACCACCGAGTTGTCTAGGGTTAGACGGATGTGGATCGAGGGCGGCGGGGATAGCTTCTTCAGAGTAAGAAGGACCGCCATGGCCTCCAAGATGTTTATGTGGAACGTCTTGAATAGTGGAGACCAGGTCCCTTGAGCTTGTTTCAGGTGGGAGTGACCTCCCCAGCCCTCCAGTGAGGCATCCGTGTGGATGTTGAGTGATGGAGGAGGGTGTTGGAGAGGAATGGACCTTTTCAGGGCCATTGCTTCCGACCACGGCTTTAGGAGGCGTCGAAGTCTGTCTGGAAGCCGTCTCTTGAGGTCTCTTCGAGCGATGGATGCCGATCGTCTCCAGACTCCCGCGGCATCCTTTAGCTGTGCACGAAGCACTGGGTTTGTCACTGAGGCGAATTGTAGAGAGCCTAGAACTCGTTCCTGCTGTCGTCTTGAAATGCGTTTGGATTTCAGTAGTCGCTTGACAGACCCTGCTATTTCCTTCCTTTTCTTCTGGGGGATGGAAAGGCGGTGTGACTGAAGATTCCAGTGGATTCCCAGCCACTGAAACTTCTGAGCTGGAGAGAGGCGAGATTTCTTCTCGTTGATCTTGAATCCCAGGTGTTCTAGGTACTGGGTAACTTCGTCGCAAGACTTTGTACACTCTTCGGGCGATGGAGCCCAGACTAGCCAGTCGTCGAGGTAGGCCATCACCTGGACGTTTCTTAGGCGGAGCTGTTGTACTATGGCATCCGCCAGCTTTGTGAAGATCCGAGGGGCCACATTGAGGCCGAATGGCATGGCCCGGAAGGCGTAGCTTTTCCTTTGGAGTCGAAATCCTAGGTAGGAGGAAGCGTGATGGTTCATTGGAATGTGCCAATAGGCATCCGCCAGGTCTATAGAGACCGTGTAGGAACCTTGAGGCAGAAGGGTCCTTATTTGTTGAAGCGTCAGCATCTTGAATTTGTTGTTCTCTATGAACTTGTTGAGGGGGGATAAGTCCAGAATGACTCTGAGCTTGTCTGAGTCCTTCTTGGGAACGCAAAACAGTCTCCCTTGGAACCTGGTGGACTTTACCTTCCTTATCACCTTCTTGTTCAAGAGGTCTAGAACATATTCTTCCAGAATGGGGGTCGATTGTTGGAAGAACTGCTGGAAGATTGGGGGTGGATGCACCCAACTCCAGCCTAGACCGTTCTTGATGATGCTGTGTGCCCAAGGATCGAAGGTCCAACGATCCTGGAATTGGCGGAGTCTTCCTCCCACCGGAAGCACTTCATTGCTTCTGGTGTCCCGAGGACTTGTTGCCTCGGCCGCTAGCTCCCTTTCCTCCTCTACCTCTGGAGGGACGACGAGAGGCGTCTCTGCTTGCACCCCTGGACAAGCCTCTACCTCTGGCATGAAAGGTAGTGGTTGGCTGTTCGAAGGCAGGGGTGAAGACCGGTGACTGTGACAACACCGGTTGGGGGACCAATTGAAAGGTCTGTTGTGGTTGGGCAACCACTTGGGAGGTAGCGGGTCCCGGAAACTGACGTCTTTGTTGACGTTGCTGGGGTTTTGGTTTCTGAGGTTTCCTCTTAGGCTGAGGTCCATCGTCCTGAGAGGTTTTCCTTTTCCTGGACATGCCCCACTTGTGGAGAAGGTTCCTATTCTCCGTGGCGGCTCTGTCCGTTATTTCCTTGACAAGGTCCGAAGGAAACAGGTGCTTTCCCCAGATGTTGGAGGAAATCAGCCTCCGGGGTTCGTGTTTCACGGTGGCACCGACAAACACGAATTCACGACAGGCTCTACGAGCCTTTATGAAATGGTACAAGTCCTTCATTACCGTCAGTAAGTGGGATTTGGCCAGTACCATGTAGTGATCTGGTACTGCTGTGTCACAGGCCATAACTTCAAGTTGGACTTGATGAGAAAGAGACGCTGCAAGCCTCTCCTTCGTGTCTTGTTCCCGGCGAAGGAGGTGATCGTTGAGCTTAGGGAGGTCTTCATTAAACTGACGTCCGGCAACGTCAGGATCAAGCCTACCCACAACGAAAGTATGTTGGACATCTTTCCATTGTCTCGTGTCAGGGGGCGTTACGATGGAGAAGGGTCTGCACTCCTCCAGTGCAGGGCAGGGTTTCCCTTCTTCCGCCGCCTTAAGGCATGCAGCCAAGGCCTTTTCCAAAAATGGAAGAACCGCAGTGTCAGGAGCGACATAAGTAGGATGCTTCTTGCTCAAGGCAGGAAGCTTAGAGCAGGTAAAGCCCCTGCTCTTAAATGCGGAGGCTAACATAGCCTGGGCCTTAGCGAGATCGAACACTATCTCTTCCTTAGGTTCGGTCTCCTCCTTCGAGGCAGGTTCAGAACGAAGCCGGACGTAACAGTCCGGGTAGGCCTCGAAGCTTGGGAAGAATTCCACATCTTCCAACGGGACCGTGCCAATCTTGTCACTAACAAAGATCCTGCCGGTCGCAATAACCATATGCTCTGCATACCTCCACGGGTTGGCATGAGAGCAAGCTGGGAGATCCTTAACCGAAATCTTCTTCGGTTCTCTGGATCCAATCATTGACCTGATGGACTCCTGGTTCTCCTTCAGTCTGTCGTCCATGACAGCTCTAATCAGCCGGATCAGTTCTTGGGTAGACGAAGAGGGATCCGGGGTCGAGGAGGTAGACGGAATGGACACATCCGTCGGTGTAGGAGTAGGCGGAGGGATGGATGGGGGAGGAGCTCCAAGCTCCGATTCGGTGTATTCCACCTTGTCTTCATCCTCTTCGGCTCCTTGAGCCATAAGCGTCTTCTCCGTGTCTTCCGAGACGTCAGAGATCTGTTCATCCTCTTCGGAATCTAGGCGACACTCGTGCATGGACTGAGCCATGACCACATCAGGTTCCACCGTAATTTGGACAGTTGGGATTGCTTCCTTTGGAACCACTGAATCAGGGGAGGCCTTAGGGAACAGCAGGGACCTCAGTTCTTCAGTGGCCAGGTACGGTCCAGTGGCATTCCTCTGAAAACCACGCACCCACTTGCGCAGTTTCTCACGAGCCACGTCTCTAACCTCCGCTGAGGGAGGGTTATGAAAGGCCTCAACTAGGTAGGCCTGGCAGACCGTACAATCCAGTGGATTCCAGAACTTCCAATCCCCTCTCTTGTCTGAGCAAGGGGCGTGAGTCCTGCACGCCGTATGTCCGTAAAACTGGGAGCGTTTCACGGCACAGTATGCGAAATCGCATTTCATCTGCTCCTCCTGTGGAAGAAAGAGAAAATGAGTATGGGGGAGTCATAGGAATGGCTCTTAAATTAAGTTAATATTAATCATTAATTTTAACTTATAAGGTGTGATGCATAGAGAGTGAAACAGTAAAGGAGAACACGCTCCATGCATCTCGCCCGGCTGGTTACCAAAGGCTTGGTCCTGGGATAATCCAAATGACCGAGATCATTGGATTCAGTTTCCTAGGATTCCCATTATATTGGAACTCCATGGAAAGCCAAGGACAAGGTTGGGATCGAATTCATTCGGTTCCCAGATAAGAGCCAGAAGGTCTCATTAAGGGTAACTGCTTCTGGCAACCAGCCGTGCTAAGATGCACATAGCATGCTGGAAATAGAAGAATGCAAAGAGACAGCATGATCACTAATAGGGCAGTACTAGGTACTGATCTTAGAAGCAAAGCAGCTTATCTATTTGCCAGGTAGGGCTATCTTAGTCTTATGATAGCTACAGAGAGGGGGTGCAAGTATTCTTGACGCCTCCGGGGTATCCGGCAAGCCGCCGGCACGCCGGAGCCCGCTCCAGCATAGATTCTGGCATTAGAACAGACAATTTTCAAAAGTCAGTTAGATACCAGGATGGCGGCCGCCGGCACAACGGCGGCACGCCGGCAGGGAGCGGCGGCTCCGGCAGCCGGAGGGATGCCGGATTGGTGACTGGGGTAAGGATGGTACAGGTAGTATCGGGTTGCCGGCAGTATATGCCGGCACTCCGGAGATCGACCGGCAAGCGGACGATTAGATAGGAGTAGGAGAGCCGCCGGTAGTAGCCGGCGGCAGCCGGCAGTCCCTCGGAACACGGGGGGCTGGCGGCAAGGGTAGGGAAGTCACCAAGAGGCAGGTATTGCCGGCATAAGAGGCGGCAAGAGACCAGCACCCAGATAGATAGAGAGACAGGGGGAGGGGGGGAAGGACGCAGGAAGTACCTTCAGGGTTCCAGGCATCCCTCCCCCTCCCTGAGGGGGAGTACCCATGATAGAGACAGGCTCTATCATCCATATGCAGGGGTCACTAGGGACCGGGAGCAGGTAGCCCAAGGGAGGACTAGGGAACACCCAAGATGGGGGGGGGAGACTCCCTTATGCAGAGTTACACTAGGAACTAACCTTATAGGACACTATGAAGGTATATGTACCAGAGCGGACTGCACAAGGAAGCTCGGGTAGCCCTACTCATCCACCCTAAGGAGGAGTTGTAGGACAGGGGACAGATAAGTATAAACTAACCTAAGCATAGGCTAGGCTATACAAGAGATAGGTGGGGAGGGAGAAGAGAGGGGTCTTCCCAGGAAGGGTTTCTGTACCAGAGCGGCCACAAAGGGAAGGGAGGACACTCCCTAACCTAAGATTAGGCTGATCGGCTAAAACGGTGCAAGAGTACAGTTTCAGCAAGGAACAGAGAAACCTTCCTAACCCGACCTAGATCAGGGCTAAAAGTCCTGAACTAGGCAGGGAAGAAGACGTATCGCTATCGCAGGAAAGTCGCAGACTCTCCTAGCCATAGAGGTAGGCTAGCCTAACCTCACTCTCAGACGCAATCCTAAAGGGGGTTCATTCCTTTAGGGAGGACTGAGAGGCGATATAATACTCTATTAGACAATGAATCCCTTTACTCAGAAAAGGGATCAAGGCTAATTAGAGGGAATGCCAAGGCAGGGGATGAAGGAAGCATATAGGGGTCCTAAGGTTAGGTTAGGCTAGTAAGAATCACTGACTAGCCTATCCCCTATATGGTCCCTGAAGGCGAAAATATTTGCATCACTAGTCAAAAGTATTGTATAATAATAATGCCACTATCTTCATAACTTAGTCTAGGATCACTGATAAATCATGCATGAACACTTGTATATAGGCTCCTGGCCTGGGGGCTATAGTAGCCGACTGGTATGAGGTCAATCGATGACCGATAAAAAGCGTCTAAACACGATATAAAAGTTCCTAGCTATGAAGACTAAATAAACTAATGTATTCGATTAGTATATCAGGCCGGAAGCGTTGTTGTGGCTAACTAAATAAGACATGCAAAACAACAACGACGCCATAAAATGGCGGGTCCGGTAGAGGCACAGCTCTGCCACAAAACATCAATTATTTCGCAAAATAATATTTACTTTACGGCCAGAGCTTAATTAAACAATACTGGAACCTTGTACTCAACTTTCCAGAAGAAGGCGAGGCTGAAGGTAACGACATAGCGAAGATGCAAAACGATAAAGTTCACACAAGGGAAAATCCGTCTCAGTAGGGCAGCTACTAAACAAAGGATAAAGACGCTCGTGACGTCATTAGAGCAATGGCGTCCGTTTGTTTACGTCTCGAGTATCAGTAGTAGCCACGAGTGAGATTAGCTGTGGAACGGCTCCCAGCTATTCTCAGCCCTTACACACCGAAGCGTTAACTCTGTTCGGGGTGGAGATAGCTATGTGGCACGACCAGACATGCGTGTCCCCTGTTGTATTACGATGTCTTAAAGGGAAACCTTTGAGATACTCGCTCCAGAAGTTAGAATTCTGTGATAACCTGTGGTTAAATTCTCTGGGAATATCTTAGTAGTCTTATACCCAAGGAAGCTACCAAACAGGAACCTTCCATCAGGACGCCATGGCTTGAGCCCAAAAATACCATTAACCATAGAAAGTCTCTCTCTCTCTCTCTCTCTCTCTCTCTCTCTCTCTCTCTCTCTCTCTCTCTCTCTCTCTCTCGTATTCGAAAGGATTATAGCTACTTCGATGCATTTTTCTTTAATATTATAGACTGCAAAGCATTTGAGTTGTGTTATCAAGAACGTTACCACGTAAATATTTCTAAAAATGTCTCATCATTTTATTTCTTGCTTATTTATTTAGCTAATTATTAATTTAGTTTGATTAGTGAAGAGTTTATAAGTGTATATATAATTGTCTTCGTGTTTTATAATACACATAACACTTACAAAGGTGAAAATATAACAATCGAACAGAGGGTAGCTACATGTACCGGCCTTCGGGACCCTGAACTTTGTAAGTTTTTTGTTAGAATATAGAAAACAGATAAATCATTTTTGTATTCGTGATACATACGTTTAAACGTGTTTTTATAGATTCCTAGATTATATAATCCATGGGCACTATTTAAAACCATTAGCTAATTGAGATGAAACACGAAATTACTTTCAAGTTTCAACTGTATTTAATGCTACAAGCACCTAAATGTTCCTGAAGATTTTTTAAAGTACAAAATATATATGTGAATGCTATTTTGATTATATTGAGGATTATGGATGATTTTTGGGTGCAAATTATAGACATATTCACGGAGTAATATCTATTCTATAAATCAGATATTAATTTCAGTTAATAGTAAATCACTGAGCATTG
>NC_090726.1:49177749-49182749 GCF_036898095.1 Palaemon carinicauda | reverse complement strand
TCTATTATTATTATTATTATTATTATTATTATTATTATTATTATTATTATTACTATGCAAGCTACAACCCTAGTTGGGAAAGCAGGATATGCTATAAGCCCAGGGGCCCCAATAGGGAAAAATAGCCCAGTGAGGAAAGGAAATAAGGAAATAAATAAATGAAGAGAACAAATTAACAATAAATCATTCTAAAAAGGCAACAACATCAAAACAGATATGTCATATATAAACTATTAACAACGTCAAAAGCAAATATGTCATATATAAAATTATAAAAAGACTCATGTCCGCCTGGTCAACAAAAAAGGGGCCTCACCAACAGCAGGGCCCTATGCAATTTTCTTCCTTTAGTTTTAGATGTGAAAAATATGGATAATTCAATTCAGTTGTGATATCATTGTAATAAATTATACGAAAAGAGAACGTGAAATGTATGAAGTCTAGCTGCCTAATAAGAGGAGGGTCGTATGCAATTTTTTTCTATTAGGGTTAAATATGAAA
This sequence comes from Palaemon carinicauda, assembly GCF_036898095.1. Classification (NCBI taxonomy): domain Eukaryota; kingdom Metazoa; phylum Arthropoda; class Malacostraca; order Decapoda; family Palaemonidae; genus Palaemon; species Palaemon carinicauda. The sequence goes on along the minus strand of NC_090726.1, from coordinate 49,182,248 downwards.
AATATGGATTATTTCATTCAGTTGTGATATCATTGTAATAAATTGTACGAAAAGAGAGCATGAAAGTATATGAAGTCTAGCTGCCCAAGAAGAGGAGGGTCGTATGCATTTTTTTCTATTAGGGTTAAATGTGAAAAATATAGATTATTCAATTCAGTTGTGATATCATTGTAATAAATTGTACGAAAAGAATGTGAAATGTGTGTGTGTGTGGGGGGGGGTGTACGTCGGGGGATGGGGAAGGGCCTATAGAAACTCAAAGCTTCGGGGTCCTGTCAAAGTTAATACAGCCTTGATTCTGGGGAAGATTTATGATAGGAATTTGATTGATTAAGTAAGGCAGGTAACAGGACTGATATGGTAATACCATTGCTAAGACAAGGAAATTTGTGTATGAAAGAGGTGGTCATGAAACCTTTATCATATGTTTGATGTTTCGAAGTGATTGGAAAATTGTAATGATATGTAAATGGAGCTATATAAAGTTAAGCAGAGATTATTATTATTATTATTATTATTATTATTATTATTATTATTAGAAGCTCAGCTACAACCCTAATTGAAAAAGCAGAATGCTATAAGTCCAAGGGCTCCAACAGGGGAAAATAGCCCATTGAGGAAAGGAAACGAGGAACTGAATACACTACAAGAGGAGTAATACAATCAAAATGACAGATTTTAATAACATTAACAGATTAAATTAGATCTTTCATATATAAACTATAAAAACTTGAAGAAAAATAAAGAACAGCGTGCCCGAGTGTACTCTAGAGCAATGTTGGAATTAATGTACAAAAGTGTGTGATAAGATAGTACAGTAGACTGTTGCTAGTGATGAAAAATTGTAAAAGCTGGTAAAAGCTTGGATGTATTTGCATGTTCTGTTCTCACAACATTGAATTCAAGTCTAAGGCTACTTGCAATTTTCTTATCTGTTAATCAATGCTTGCAAATCTTGTAAGGTTTTAATTTGCAATCTAAAATCATCTGTTTAATTAAAAGTACCAGATACCACTCGTTTCGTCATCATCAGCCGTTGCTAGTCCACTGCGGGACAAAGGACTCGGACAAGTCCTTCCACTCTCGTCTGTTTATGGTCTTTCTATGCCAGTCTAGTCCCGCCATTCTTCTCAGCTCGTCAATCCATCGTCTTCACTTCCTTCCCATTGCTCGTAAGCAATCTTAGCCCATTCCGTTCTCTTTGTCCATATGTTATCTGTCCTTTGCATATATCCTGGCCATGTCCATTGGTCTCTTTATGTCCTAGACTCTGCAAATTTTCTCATCTCGTCAATCCATCGTCTTCACTTCCTTCACCCTGCTTCGTTTGCAACCTCTAGGTACCCATTCTGTTCTTTTTGTCAATATATTATCTGCCATTCTCATATGTCCTACCCAAGTCCATTTATTTCTCTCTCTCTCTCTCTCTCTCTCTCTCTCTCTCTTTTGTTCATATATTATCTGTCATTCTCATATGTTCTACCCATGTCCATTTCTTTTTCTCACCAGGAATTTCTCTCTCTCTCTCTCTCTCTCTCTCTCTCTCTCTCTCTATTATGTCATTCTCATATGTCCTACCCATGTCCATCTCTTTTTCTCACCAGGAATCTCTCTCTCTCTCTCTCTCTCTATGTCCTACCCATGTCCATCTTTTTCTCACTAGGAATTTCTCTCTCTCTCTCTCTCTCTCTCTCTCTATGTCCTACCCATGTCCATCTCTTTTTCTCACTAGGAATTTCTCTCTCTCTCTCTCTCTCTCTCTCTCTCTCATATATATATATATATATATATTATGTCATTCTCATGTGTCCTACCCAAGTTCATTTATTTTTCTCATCAGGAATTTTTCTCTCTCTCTCTCTCTCTCTCTCTCTCTCTCTCTCTCTCGTTCATATATGTCATTCTTATATGTTCTACCCATGTCCATTTCTTTTTCTCACCAGGAATTTCTCTCTCTCTCTCTCTCTCTCTCCCTCTCTCTCTCTCTCTCTCATATATTATGTCATACTCACATGTCCTACCCAAGTCCATTTCTTTTTCTCACCAGGAATCTCTCTCTCTCTCTCTCTCTCCTCTCTCTCTCTCTTATTTCATGTCATTCTCACATGTCCTACCCAAGTCCATTTCTTTATCTCACCAGGAATATCTCCTCTCTCTCTCTCCTCTCTCTCTCTCTCTCTCTCATATATTATGTCATACTCACATGTCCTACCCAAGTCCATTTCTTTTTCTCACCAGGAATCTCTCTCTCTCTCTCTCTCTCTCTCTCTCATATATTATGTCATTCTCATATGTCCTACCCCAGGTCCATTTCTTTTTCTCACCAGGAATTTCTCTCTCTCTCTCTCTCTCTCTCTCTCTCTCTCTCCCTCTCCCCACCGTCTGGTTTGAGGCACCAAATCGATCGTATACGGTAATCTCCTTAGCGATGTCGTCCGTGGAAGTTACCACGATGTTCGCATGTTGGCAAACGTTGCAGCGAGTGTAGGTGTGATTGTGTCCGTTCTTTCATAGACAGTTTCATGCTCATTTCACGCTTCATTTTAAGAATGTGTTGATGGAACAAATAGTTTTTGGAACGTCGATTTATTTACATTTCTCATATCTCTATTTTTATTGGAATGGACATAATTCTATTATGTAAATGTCTATAAATCCAGGTTGCATACGGGACTTTTGCCCTGTGTTTACTTGCAAATATTTCTTAAATCATTATTAATAGGTACTTAGTGTTCAACTGGGGATCAAGAATATAGATTTTTATTTTGTAAGTTTATTTATCTATTTATTTATCTATTCATACACATACACACATTCAACATTGAAAGGGGACAGTTATGTTTATTCTTTTATTTATAAGTCCCTACTCAGGGAGAATGTCTTTTTAATATATATATATATATATATACACACCTTTATATATATATATATACACATATATATATATATATATATATTGCGTATGTATGTATGTTTATGTATACATATAATACATGTCCCTCCACTCGCGTATATGTATTACCTTTCTATTCCTGTTTATACCCACAAGTTTTCCTAGTTCATCAATCCGTCGTCTATATATATATATATATATATGTGTGTGTGTGTGTGTGTACTCTCATGGATTATGAGGAAAGGCTGACGACCACAAGAATTCCTTTTTCCATATGTTAAGTTAAAAAAAAATACATTCTTTACCCTCACACACATGCAAACATACATTATATACATAAAAACGAGTACATTAAACTCCCTGGCTTTCGGTAGTCCAAAGCTTCGACCCTTTAAGCCTGTTATATCCGAACAAACGGGTTATTCCCCTGTGAAATATTGATACTCGCTTTCCTTCACTTCCCCCCACAGTGACATTTTCGTATATTGAAGAATCGATTTGTGTGAAGTGACCCAGAAGCAATGGATTTATTGAGTACTGGTGGGAGTGTTTTTGGAATGTTGAGAAAGGACGTAATGTCTGTTTGGTATATATCTTTTTTTTACCTCCGGCAACGAAGTTAGGAGGAGGTTATGTTTTACCCCCTGTTTGTGTGCATGTAAACAGCTTCCTGGTCACTATTTTAATCGTTGAGTACCAAACTGGGATTCGAGTCCCGCTCAAACTCTCTTATTCTTTGGTCGCTGCAACCTCATCATCCTTGTGAGCTAAGGATGGGGGTGTTTGGGAGAGCCTTTAGGTCTATCTGCTGAGTCATCCGCAGCCATTACCTGGCCTTCCTTGGTCTTAGCTTGGGTGGAGAGGGGGCTTGGGCGCTGATTATATGTACATATTGTCAGTTTCTAGGGCACTGTCCTGCTTGATAGGGTAATGTCACTGTCCCTTGCCTCTGCCATTCATGAGCGACCTTTAAACCTTTAATGAAACATGCAGGGATTAATTGCTATGTAGAAACCTTGAATTGATTAAATTTTGGAAGGTCAAGGCCAAAGGCCAAGGTCACGGTCAAGCAAAATGTCCAATTCACGTAATCAGCCATAAGTTTGGACATCGTTGTCACAGAGACTTCAAACTTAGTTCATATTTGAGTGTATGAAAATCCACACCAATTAATACATGTTTAGGTCAAAGGTCAAGGTCGAGAAATAAGCTACTTGTAATTTATTTGTTTTCTTAATTCCTTTCCTTGCTGGGCTATTTTTTGTTAGAGCCCTTGGGCTTAAAGCATCCTGCTTTTCCAATCAGGGTTGTAGCTAAGAAATAAGCTACTTGTAATTTATTTGTTTTCTTATTTCCTTTCCTTGCTGGGCTATTTTTTGTTAGAGCCCTTGGGCTTAAAGCATACTGCTTTTCCAACTAGTGTTGAAGCTTAGCAAGTAATAATAATAATAATAATAATAAAACGAAAGATATATTTCTAGTGGATACACTTGCAATTGACCAAATCAGTCTAATATTGATTCTCGTTTGATTTCGAAGTAGAATAATAGAGAAGCTGGCAGTCAGCTGATCGATAAATTTAGCGTGATTCACCTGTGGACGAGAG
>NC_090726.1:49172749-49175249 GCF_036898095.1 Palaemon carinicauda | reverse complement strand
AATTAATGTATCTTTAAATTAGTAACAACATCAAAGTAGATATGTCCTATATAAACTATGAAGAGAGACCTATGTTAACTTGTTCAACATAACTTGCTTCATATTAACTCATTTTACTAAGTAGGGCTTTCTGAGTGGGGATACCTTGACGTGGTGAAAGGGTTTGTGTATCACCATGATCAGCAAAGTTGTACTAGTTAGGGTCACCCTTACTAGGTTGGTTTGTCGTGAGCGATCTGGCAATTGTCTCCCACTAATTTCCAAGCCCTCAGTTGGCTAGCTTGGTGATGAAAACTGACCAAAGTCCAGAAATGAATCGATATGTCTGAGGCCTTTGTCCTGCACTGGACTAGAAATTGTTGTATTTGTTGTTGATACTGTTGTATTCGTCTTGTCTGTCAGTGTGGTGATGAAAGGTGACCAAAGCCCAGAAATCAATCGATATGTCTGAGGCCTTTGTCCTGCAGTGAACTAGAAATTGTATTTGTTGTTGATACTGTTGTGTTCGTCTTGTTTGTCAGCGTGATGATGAAAACTGACCATACCTCAGACCTGATTAAAGACATGTCTGAGACCTTTGTCCTGCAGTGGATTAGAAATTTGGTGCATTTGTTGTTGTTATTATGTTCGTCTTGTCTATATGCAAGACCAAAGAGCTTTGTAAATATTATGTCTTCATTATATCCCCCTTTGTCGTTAGTAATTTACCTTACTACCAAAGCATGGGGTTTTCTCTAGACATTTCCATCCAGTTTGTGCCTAGAAGCAGTATCTCCCCCACTTGTTAAATGGTCGTTAACCCTTTGGGATAGGAAATTGTATAAATAGCAGGCGAGTCACCTGTGTTTAAGACCAGAGGGGGTGATACCCTATCAGGTATAGCCTAGTGTGGAATAGTTTGCAACTCTCTGTCTTGTTTAGTATCCTAAAATGGTTTGCAACTTCTTTTCTTGTCCAGATTGCATTGCAATATTGGAAACGTCCCAGCCTGGTGATATGCTGGACTGGGGTTGGTGACCCGCTCAAGCTCGTTAGATCCTTTGGTCGCTGCAACCTCATCATCCTTGTGAGCTAAGGATAGGGGTTTGAGGGAGCTTATAGGTCTACCTGCTGAGTCATTAGCAGTCATTGCCTGGCCCTCCTTGGTCCAAGTTGGGTGGAGAGGGTGATTGGGCGCTGATCCTACGTATATATGGTCAGTCTCTAGGGTATTGTCCTGCTTGATATGGCAATGTCACCCGCTCAAGGTCGATAGTTCCTTTGGTCGCTGCAACCTCACCATCCTTGTGAGCTAAGGATGGTGTTTTGGGGGAGCCTGTAGGTCTACCTGCTGAGTCATTACCAGTCATTACCTGGCCCTACCTGGTCCTAGCTTGGGTGGAGCGAGGTTTGTGCGCTGATCATGTGTATTTATGGTCAGTCTCTAGGGTATTGTCCTGCTTGATACGGCTATGTCACCCGCTCTAGGTCGATAGTTCCTTTGGTTGCTGCAACCTCATCATCCTTGTGAGCTAAGGATAGGGGTTCTGGGAGAACCTATAGGTCTGCCTGCTGAGTCATCAGCAGCCATTGCCTGGCCCTCCCTGGTCCTAGCTTGGGTGGAGAGGGGGTTTGGGCGCTGATCATATGTATTTATGGTCAGTCTCTAGGGTATTGTCCTGCTTGATAGGGCTATGTTATCCGCTCAAGGTCGATAGTTCCTTTGGTTGCTGCAACCTCACCATCCTTGTGAGATAGGGATGGTGTTTTGGGGGAGCCTATAAATCTACCTGCTGAGTCACCAGTCATGCCTGGCCCTCCTTGGTCCTAGCTTGGGTGGAGAGGGTGATTGGGCGCTGATCATATGTACATATGGTCAGTCTCTAGGGTATTGTCCTGCTTGATAGGGTGTATGTCATCCGCTCAAGGTCGATAGTTCCTTTGGTCGCTGCAACCTCACCATCCTTGTGAGCTAGAGATGGTGTTTTGGGGGAGCCTATAAATCTACCTGCTGAGTCATCAGCAGTAAATGCCTGGTTCTCCCTGGTCCTAGCTTGGGTGGAGAGGGTGATGGGGGCCTGATCATATGTATATATAGTCAGTGTACCAACCGTGTGTCACACGATCGTACATCGTAACGACATTTTTTTTTTTTGTATATATTATGCTTTGTATCTTCACTTTCCCCTCACACTGATAGGGACCTGAATAAACATGTCTTTTTCTCACCGTTAACTGTTAACAGAACCAGTTGTCGGTTGAACATGAAATTGCCTGTTATGTTTTTATGTCCTTTTAGCCTGGACTTTATGTATATATAAGCTAATGTTCTGTAATAAAGTTATTCATTTGCTTTCATCCTGCCTTCTTAGTCACAGCCTCTCTTGGCCCACACCAATTGACCCCGGAAGTCACATCAGTTTCTTGGGCATTGTTACTTTCCCTTGACTCTGCCATTCATGAGAGACCTTTAAACTTTAAAGTCACTGTCCCTTGCCTGGGTATTGTCACTCTTCCTTTC
>NC_090726.1:49157749-49162749 GCF_036898095.1 Palaemon carinicauda | reverse complement strand
AACCTCACCATCCTTGTGAGCTAGGGATGGGAGGTTTGGGGCAAGCCAATAGTTCTACCTGATGAGTCATCAGCAGCCATTGACTAGCTTGGTGGAGAGGGAGCTTGGGTCCTGATCTATAGGATATTGTACTATCTTACCTCTGCCATTCACGACAAAATTTAAACCTTTAAATAACATTAAATGTGAATATTAACTATCGTTTAAAATTTCATTATTTCTCAAATGTATTTCAGGTGTGCAGTCGACGTCCACTGAGATGCGCGTTCCCCGTCCCCTCTCAACATGGCCGACGAAGGAGATTTCCAGCCAGAGATTAAGTAAGTCGTTTAGAGTATGATTTATGGTGTTCATTAGGGATTATGGTTGGGCAGGTTTTGAATTGATGCGGTGTGCTGCTGTAGCTCCATCTGTTTGTTTGCAGTATGCTTATGGAAATACTTTGTTATTGTTGATGTGTATGTATGTATATATATATATATATATATATATTATATGTATATATATTTATATTTGTATATATATATATTTATATATATATTTATATATATATATTTATATATATATATATATATATGTGTGTATATATATATATATATTTATATATATATATGTATAGATATGTATATGTATATATATATTTATATATATATATATATATATATATATATATGTATATATGTGTGTGTACTGTGTACTTAATGCATATATGTATGTATATATATATATATATATATATATAGAAATGTGGGCATACCATAACATGGTGATAGGGTTTGTACTAGTCAGGGTAACCCATACCAGGTTGGTTTGCTGTGAGCAATCAGACGAAAGTTTCCCACCACCACCAATCCGGCCTGGCTGTCTTGGTGATGAAATGGCCAAAATCCAGACATGAATAAGGACAGGACTGAGGGCTTTTTCACGTAGTGGGCTAGATTTGGCTGTATTTGTTATTGTACATGTATATTGAATATATAAATATATATATTTCTCGTCACCTTCAGAGGCATTGCCAGGCATATAACTACTCGGTCTCTCCCTGTCTTTCGTGTAGGGAGAGAAGGCGTAGTCATACCCTGGTGTGAGGGGTTACGTGTGTGTGTATATCTTTCTAAATATATAACCGTCAGTTTTGACAGGTCGCGTACACCAGTAATAATAATTAATGATAATAATAATGATAGTAGAGAAATATGGAAAATGCATTATTAAATCTTCTTTTCCCTCTTTATCTAAAGGTTTCGATGGTGCCGCACCATACGCTGCCGGGCCCCAGTCGTCCATCTGGTGTTGACCTCCGTAACGGGAACGCAGGTGAAGCTCAACTGGAAAGCTGACCTTGGATGGTACGAGTCCGACCCGACGCCCATACCTTGCGGATTCCATTCGGGATTCATTCTCGTCCGAGAAAGAGTGAGTATAGATTTCTATATCTTCTTCCACTTTCTTACCGTTATCCTTACATTAAGGGGTCGGTTGCCTGATGCGCCCTCTCCAATGCCTTCTATGAAAGGCATCCTCTTCCGCCAAACCTCTTCTTTCCATATCCTCCTTCACCTTATCTCACCATCTAATTCTCTGCCTCCCTCTTTATCTTCTCCCCTAACAAGTCCCTCCCAAGCCTCACTTCCTCCCCACCATCCTCAACACATGGCCACACCATCTCAGTCGTGACACTTATCACCTCTGTAATCTTTACTATACCAGCCATTCTTCTTATTTCATCAATTTCCAATCTTTCAAGCAGTGATATTCCCATGATCCACTTCAATATTCTCATCTGTGTTCTCTCTCTCAATCTCTTTTTAAATTTCAACTGGATATTGTAACTTGATATTATACCTCTTATCTAATCTCAAAGTCCCATAGGCAAACAATTTGAGTATCAACATACATACAAGCCCCCTCGCACTGATAAGGAGCCATTGATTAATTGATTTCAGAATCTCTGGCGTCATGTGAAATCAATTGTGCTGTATAGATAGTACGATATTATCAAATATCAATTTTGACATACCACTGGTTCTAGAATGCAATTTCTATTTTTTATCCTCTTCTTATTTTTACTGCGACATTTTCAATGTTTCTCGATCATTCTTATTCAAGTCTTGCTTATTAACATTGTATAAACCTTTAGGTTAATTAGGCCTAATCAGAAACTCTTGATCATATGCTTTTGTAATCATTGAACAGATTATAAGTCAAAAGGGTTCTCCTTGTAGAGGTTTATATGTTAATTTAGTAATTTATGAAGTTACATGCATATGTTACCAACAATTAGAATTTTATCATATTTTACTTTTTGTTTGAAAAAAGGTCAATTTTATCAAGGTTTGCTACTTGTTTGTCGAACAATATTTCTTATTACTTCATTCAATGTGAAAGGATGTTTTCTTGCAATATGATGTACACAATAATCAAAAGTGCCTTTTTTTCTTTGCAGGTACGGGATTTCATCAAGGACACATTAGAAACAAGAGAATCTGATTACAAAGTTGACCCCTTCCACGTAGTTCCTCACAAATTTGCTGTGGAATTATTTCTGGAGTCAGATGAGGCCACTTCCTTTTGGAGCGAAGTACCCGAGCTACGTTTGCGCTACCTCAGCTCAGACCATTTAGAGAAATTAGGGACAGGCTCTTTTGAGGAGCTCAGTACTGGAGATAAGCTCAGCCGGGGCTTTTCAAATCGCAAGTGGGGCTCTTCGACGTGTCTTCATACGCACACAGATCGCCCGTGGAGAGAGACATCCTCACTAGGATACCCAAGGGCTTTCCGGGAACATAAGGAAACTTCCGTCAAAGGAAAATCGCATACCCAGCTCTCAGAGTTTCCCATTGGTGAATTGTATAATCAAAGTAAGGGATCATCATCCTCCCCAAATCTCTCCAGAGCTTTTCAAGTGGCAGTTGATTTATCAAGAGCCAGTTCAAAATACCTTGTTGGTGTTTCTTCAACAAGCAGCGGCGTATTTTTGGGTTTTGAGGATGGGAGTGGCCCTCCGTCACCAGAAAACGGTAACTGCGCACAACATACAGATAGTGCTTATGCTGCTGGAGGAGAAACATCACAGGAATCTGAGGCTGGAGAGGGTGCCAAGAGACGTAAGAAACTCCAGCATTTGTCCAGGGGAAAATCTCTTCAAATTGATGATCTTGTTGGAGATGAAATCTGGAGACCAAAGAGAAGGAGAGGTAGGCTTGGTTTAAGCGAAGCACCAAGTTCTTCCTTCGAAGACCTTTTAGGCTCGGTATCTGGTGAAAGACGAGCAGCTATAAAAACTGAACTCAATCTTATGAGATTTGAAACTATAAAGAGAGAACAATTGGTTAAAGAAATATTGCAGGGTTCAGATTCTGATTTTGAAGACGAAGAAGCACCATGTGAAGCAAGCAATCCAGATCTCCAAGGACCTTATCAGTGTGTTATTACCTTTGAAAGTCGAAGTGCCAGCATGGATGACGTTGGGTCACCTAGAGCTCTTGAAGATGTTCTCGTTTCTCTTACCTCAAATGATAGTCAACCAGAGACTTCGCAGCCCCAACCACTTCCTCGAACTGTTTTGCAGCCTGATTTACTCTCTGATGAATCTGCATTTGCAACATCAGAGAATGAAGAAAAAATACCCACACCAAAACCAAGGACTTTAACTCCAGTTAATGTGGAGGAAAAGAGAGATGAAGCCTCTTGTGTTGTTGAAGGTGACGAAACCACTGGGGGTAATGATGATGAAATGCTTGTTAAACTAGAATCACCTGATGAACAGAAGATAACAAAAGAAGAGCATGATGCTGAAGAGGAAGACGATCCTTTTGATATCTTTTTTGGAAGCACTGTTGGGGATAGTAGTGGGTATGAGGGGGAAGCTGCTTCTGATGATCATGAAAAGGAATTAGAATCTCAGGATCAGAGGCTTAGTCAAGAAAAAGAAACTACTGATGCTGATGATGAAGAGGAAGATCAATATGCTGGTCAGGAAGGGGACGATGAATATGTTGATCAGAGAAAGGAAGCAGAGTCTGATAAATATGAGGAGGAAGAGGAATCCATCGATCAAAAAGACGATGGCTCTGTTAGTGAAGAGAGGGTTGAAAGATCTCTTGATCAGGAGGAAGAAATGTCTGGTGCGGGAGATTTACTCGAAGTAAGTGATCCATTAATAAGAATATCAGATAATGAGGATGACAACTTTCAGTATGATTCTTTGAAACATGATGATAATGAAAATCTTCCGATAGACATAAGAAATATAGACAGTGAAGAGTCTGTTGATGTTCCAATGCCTAGACCTGGAGCAAAGAGTTATTTTAAAGCTGAACAGAAAGAGGAAGAAGAAGTTGAAAGCAGGACTGAAGATGAAGGAGAAAGTGAAGAAGGAGGTGCATACGAAGTAGAAGGTGCAGAAGCAGCATATTCGTCAATAGATGGAGAAGTTCCAACTGACACGGTCACTCTTGTACCGCTAGATAGTTACAAAGGAACAGTCAGGGAAGTAAAGAATTCCGAAATTATTGAAGATACTGAACCTGCTAATAAAAAAGATAGAGAGACTTTTGAAATTGTCAGCGAAAATCCTGTTGTTGGAATATTGGAAGTTCTTGTAACTGATGTTGATGGTGACACTGTACCAAATGTTGAATATGTAGATAACGAAGAAACAGACAGAAGTGAAACTGAAGCTGTATTTAATATAACTGATGTCTCAAGGAAACGTTCAGTGGAAACTGACAGTGATAAATTGTCAAGTGATGAGGATGGTGAAGACACTAGAAGGACAAAGGGACAAAGAATTACTGGCAGAAAAGATGAACAGACAATGAAACAAGGTAGAACAGAAAAACCTGAGATTTGTTTAAGTGATAATGGCACCAAAGACCAAATTAAAAGTAGTACTGATTATGAAGAGCATGTTGAGGGGGATATTTCACATAGAGATCCAGTTGATACTAGTGAAAGTTTTAAGGAAGTTAGTAAAAATGTTGATAACGTTAGAGAAA
>NC_090726.1:49135249-49137749 GCF_036898095.1 Palaemon carinicauda | reverse complement strand
GCTGAGAGTCACCGAAAAGTACAATAATTTCTTAGGTCTGATTTACTTTGAAAGAGAGGTTTATTATTATTATTATTATTATTATTATTATTATTATTATTACTATCCAAGCTACAACCCTAGTTGGAAAAGCAAGATGCTATAAGCCCAGGGGCTTCCAACAGGGAAAAATAGCCCAGTGAGAAAAAGGAAATAAGGAAATAAATAAATGAAGAGAACAAATTAACAATAAATCATTCTAAAATAAGTAACAACGTCAAAACAGGACATGTCATATATAAACCATTAACAACATCAAAAACAAATATGTCATAAATAAACTATAAAAAATATGTTAAATATTTGTTTTTATTAAGTTTACAATTTGTCCTGAAAAACATATTAATTAATTATATGGAAAATAAATAGCTAATTACTTGAAGCGTATATTTATAGCTTTAATTTAAGCTATATGTCAATGACCTCTTTCGTTAGAATCGTGCAGCAATTTCTTTATTGGTGTCGTTAGAAACAATGCTGAACATGTATCGTGTTCCTCCCCCCCCCTCTCTCTCTCTCTCTCTCTCTCTCTCTCTCTCAGGGGTGCTATTGATATCAGTGTTTGGAGTTCTTCTTTCGTTTTTATGTTTGGAATTCAAACACAGTTTGTGATATTCGTGTCATGATTCGAACAAAGAGCAAGTCAGTTTTCTTTTGTTAGTAATATCTCTCTCTCTCTCTCTCTCTCTCTCTCTCTCTCTCTGTCATGATCGGAAAATCATTAAACATAAATTTATTTTATTTTAAATGTGTTTGATTTTTATTTCTTTTATTAACCACCTCTCTCTCTCTCTCTCTCTCTCTCTCTCTCTCTCCCCCTTTGTCATGGTCGGAAAATTATTAAACATAAATATATTTTAAATGTGTTTGATTTTTTTATTTTTTTTCATTAACCACCTCTCTCTCTCTCTCTTTCTCTCTCTCTCTCTCTCTCTCTCTCTCTCTGTCATGATCTGAAAATTATTAAACATATAAATATATTTTATTTTAAATGTTCCTGAATATTTTTATTTCTTTTTATTAACCTCTTCTCTCTCTCTCTCTCTCTCTCTCTCTCTCTCTCTGCCATGATCTGAAAATTATGAAACATATAAATATATCTTATTTTTAAATGTTCTTGATTTTTTATTTCTTTTTACTAACCCTCTCTCTCTCTCTCTCTCTCTCTTTCTCTCTCTCTCTCTCTCTCTCTCTCTCTCTCTTTCTCTCTCTCTCTCTCTCTCTCTCTCTCTCTCTCTCTCTCTCTCTCTTCTCTTTCTCTCTGTAGGGGTACAATAAACGGCTTACATGTGGTTGCATATTAGAAACCTCCTTGCCTGGATAATTGCTGGACTAGGGTTCGAGTCCCGCTCCAGCTCGATAGTTTCTTGTATCTGCAACCTCACCATCCTTGTGACCTAAGGATTGGGTATTTTGGGAACATATAGGTATATCTGCTGAGTCATCAGCAGCCATTGCCTGGCCCTCCCTGGTCCCTACTAGGGGAGATAGGATGAGAGAAGGTTTGGTCACTGATCATATGTAAATATTATGTGGTCAATCTCTAGGGAATTGTCACTACCTTGCCTCTGCCATTCATGAGTGGCCTTTAAACCTCGACGTGTAATCTCTCTCTCCCTCTCTCTCTCTCTCTCTCTCTCTCTCTCTCTCTCTCTCATAGTAACATGGTAAATGAATTCAAGAATAAGTAGACACGATCATAAAAACACACTAAGCGTTTAAACTAATTTGCTTTACCAAGAGCAAATGGAGTCTCCTCGGGTGGAGAAAAAAATTTGTTTGAGATATCCAAAATTCTCTCTCTCTCTCTCTCTCTCTCTCTCTCTCTCTCTCCCTCTGTTATGTTCATAGTCTATAGGATATTAGATTTCCTAAACTCTTTCAACAAAGGGAGGGGTGTTTATAAATACAATCTAAGTTGATTCTATAGCCTCACTTGACCCTAAAATATCAAGGTTTGACCTTTCTCGCCCCCTTTCGGAGGTCATGGGTTGATAATAGAGGTTTAGTGGAGGGGAGATTGTTGATTGTTTTAAGCTACTAGTTTCTTGGGAACTTGTTCCCAAAGATTGTTTTTTCGCTTAGGGAAAGGGCAGCTATTGGATTTGTGAAGTCTCTCTCTCTCTCTCTCTCTCTTTCTCTCTCTCTCTCTCTCTCTCTCTCTCTCCTCTCTCTCCTCTCTCTCAAAAGAATAAGTTAGACAAGATCATCTAAACTTTTAAGCTAATTTGCTCTACCAAGAGCAAATGGAGTCTCCTCGTATGGACAAAAAAAGTCTTTGAGACTTCCAAAATCTTTGTAATTCTCTCTCTCTCTCTCTCTCTCTCTCTCTCTCTCTCTCTCCATACACTTTTGGATATGTTAGACACTGCCAGCACTTTTTTTCCGAATGGGGAAAAAGAAAATAAGTTACTGTCTTTGACGTAGTGCTCTCTCTCTCTCTCTCTCTCTCTCTCTCTCT
>NC_090726.1:49127146-49134749 GCF_036898095.1 Palaemon carinicauda | reverse complement strand
AGATACACACACAGACACACACGTACCCCTCTCCTACCAGGGTATGACTATTCCATTTCCCCCTAAGGGACAGGGAGAGCTGAGAGTCACCGAAAAGTACAATAATTTCTTAGTTTAATTTACTTTGAAAGAGAGGTTTATTATTATTATTATTATTATTATTATTATTATTATTACTATCCAAGCTACAACCCTAGTTGGAAAAGCAAGATGCTATAAGCCCAGGGGCTCCAACAGGGAAAAAATAGCCCAGTGAGGAAAGGAAATAAGGAAATAAATAAATGAAGAGAACAAATTAACAATAAATCATTCTAAAATAAGTAACAACGTCAAAACAGACATGTCATATATAAACTATTAACAACATCAAAAACAAATATGTCATAAATAAACTATAAAAAATATGTTAAATATTTTTTGTATTAAGTTTGCAATTTATTCTGTAAAACATATTAATTAATTATATGGAAAAGAAATAGCTAATTACTTGAAGCTTATATTTATAGCTTTAATTTAAGCTATATGTCAATGACCTCTTTCGTTAGAATCGTGCAGCAATTTCTTTATTGGTGTCGTTAGAAACAGTGCTGAACATGTATCGTGTTCCTCTCTCTCTCTCTCTCTCTCTCTCTCTCTCTCTCAGGGGTGCTATTGATATCAGTGTTTGGGGCTCCTCTTTCGTTTTTATGTTTGGAATTCAAACGCAGTTTGTGAGGTTCGTGTCATGATTCGAACAAAACCAAGTCAGGTCTCTTTTGTTAGTAATCTCTCTCTCTCTCTCTCTCTATCTCTCTCTCTCTCTCTCTCTCTCTCTCTCTGCAGGGGTACAATAAATGGCTTACATGTGGTTGTATATTAGAAACCTCCTTGCTGGATATTTGCTGGACTGGGGGTTCGAGTCCCGCTCTAGCTCGATAGTTTCTTGTAGTATCTATAGTATATCTGCTGAGTTATCTGCAGCCATTGCCTGGCCCTCCCTGGTCCCTACTAGGGGAGATAGGATGGAGAGAAGGTAGGGTGCTGATCATATGTAAATATTATGTGGTCTTTCTCCAGGGCATTGTCACACTACCTTGCCTCTGCCATTCATGAGTGGCCTTTAAAACCTCGACGTGTAATCTCTCTCTCTCTCTCTCTCTCTCTCTCTCTCTCTCTCATAGTAACACGGTAAACGAATTCAAGAATAAGTTAGACAAGATCATAAAAACCCTAAACGTTTAAAGTAATTTTCTCTACACGAGCAAATGGAGTCCTCCGCGGGTGGAGAAAGAGAGTTTGAGATATCCAAAATTCTCTCTCTCTCTCTCTCTCTCTCTCTCTCTCTCTCTCTCTGTAATGTTCATAGTCTATTAGGATATTAGATTTCCTAACTCTTTCAACAAAGGGAGGGGTGTTTTATAAATACAATCTAAGTTGATTCTATAGCCTCACTTGACCCTAAAATATCAAGGTTTGACCTTTCTCGCCCCCTTTCGGAGGTCATGGGGTTGATAATAGAGTTTTAGTGGAGGGGAGATTGGTGATTGTTTTAAGCTACTAGTTTCTTGGTAACTTGTTCCCACAAGATTGTTTTTTTTTCGCTTAGGGAAAGGGAAGCTATTGGATTTGTGAAGAGTCTCTCTCTCTCTCTCTCTCTCTCTCTCTCTCTCTCTCTCTCTTTCAAGAATAAGTTAGACAAGATCATACACTCTCTCTAAACGTTTTAAGCTAATTCGCTCAACCAAGAGCAAATGGAGTCTCCTCGGATGGACAAGAAAGTCTTTGAGACTTCCAAAATCCTTGTAATTCTCTCTCTCTCTCTCTCCTCTCTCTCTCTCTCTGGATATGCTAGGCACTGCTAACACTTTTTTTTTCTGAATAGGGAAAAAGAAAATAAGTTACTGTCTTTGATGTAGTGTAAGTTACTATCTTTGACGTAGTGCTCTCTCTCTCTCTCTCTCCCTCTCCTCTCTCTCTCTCTCTCCATGCACTCTTTTGTATATGCTAGACACTGCCAGCACTTTTTTTTCCGAATGGGGAAAAAGGAAATAAGTTACCATCTTTGACGTAGTGGACTTGATTTCCCAGATTCGGATGATAAAGAATCCAAAATAATTATATGGATATGACGAAATCGAGTATTGTGGCTATATGACATTATCATCATTATTATCGTCCACCGCAGGACAAAGGCCTCAGGACATGGCCTTCCACTTACGTTTGTGGAGTTGTAACTAGCATTTTATCCAAGGCTTTAGCAAGGCTCCAATTTTTCTGATGCATTAGTTAATACTGATAGGACCATGTGATTACATTTCTTATTAGAGAAAGTGGCATTTTACATTTCCTTCTCATTTTGTTTACTAATGTTTTATATATATATATATATATATATGTATATATATATATATATATATATACAGTGTAATAGATGGACAAAAAGAATAACAAACTAAGCAGAGAAAAGTAGAGAAGACGATGGATTAACGAGCTACGAAACTTTGTGGGTATAGACTATCATAGAAAGACCATAAACAGACGGGAGTGGACGTGTCTGAGGCCTTTATCCTGCAGTGAACTATCAACGGCAGTTTTTTTGCATATCCAATCGTGTTGAAGTATACACATAATAAAGATATCACTTATCTCTACTTTAACTAAAGTGGCACTCAGTAGAGCGCAGACCTCCGCCTTGGCCGGTTATTTCTCGACCCCTTTGCTCGACCTTGACCTTTGACCTTAAGATGTATTAATTGGCGTGGATTTTCATGCACGCAAATATGAACCAAGGTTTGGAGTCTGTGACCTTTAGCTTGACCTTGACCTTTGACCTTAACATGTATTAGTTGGTGTGGATTTTCATAACACGCAAATATGAACTAAGTTTGAAGTCTGTGATAACTGTCCAAACTTATGGCAGATTACGTGAATTGGATATTTCTCTTGACCGTGACCTTGACATTTGACCTTGACCTTTCAAAATTCAACTATTTCCCGCTTTTTGTATAATAGTTAACCCCTGCAAGTTTCATTACTCTACGATTAGAACTGTGACCAGAAAGCTGTTCACAAGCAAACACAAACACAAACAGGGGGTAAAACCTAACCTCCTTCCAACTTCGTTGTCGGAGGTAATGACTGGGAATATATCTTAGACAGAATAATCTGTATACTTAAAGAATCGACCGAAACCCAACTACTCTACCCAAAAGGTAGATTCCTACAGAACAGAGAGTGATTAACTCGGTGAATCTAATTATAGATTCCTCCCACCTAATTAGTTCTGCTTTTCTCATTTTCTTTTTGGTTAGACCCATTATTCCCGTTTTCTTTTTGTTGATTAGTCTTCTTTGTACTGTACTGTGTTGAGAGAGAGAGAGAGAGAGAGAGAGAGAGAGAGAGAGAGAGAGAAGGGGTGCCATTGTGGTATCTATAAGTTAGTCATTTATCTTTAATTTTTACTCTTTTTACTGGAAAGAGGTAATTTAGGTATGCAAGCCATTGGTGCTTTGAGGGAATATATATATATATATATATATATATATATATATATATATATATATATATATATATATATATATATACATATATATATGTATATATACATATATATGAATATATATATACTGTATATATATATATATATATATATATATATATATATATATATTATACACACAACAACAACAAATACAGTCTCTAGTCCACTGCAGGACAAAGGCCTCAAACATGTCCGCATTCATGTCTGGGGTTTGGCCTGTTTTCATCACGCTGGCCACTGCAGATTGGTGGTGGTGGGAGACTTTAGCGTGATTGCTCACAGCAAACCATCCTAGTATGAATGGCTCTGACTAGCAGCTTTGCTGATCGTTGTGATACTCAAACCCTTTCACCATTATATATATATATATATATATATATATATATATATATATATATATATATATATATATATATATATATATAAATACCTTTTGATTTCTTATTCCAATGATACCACATGACTTCATATCTGCATCGTATTATTAGTAGAATGTCCACTGATACCTTCATCGAAAATCTCTCTTTCGTGAGGAACGAATCCCGTAATATTCGTGCAGTTCTGTCATTAAAAAATCTCCATTTGGCTCCGTTCCTGAAGCCTGCAATGATCCCGAAGTCTCCTGTGTGCTTCGGAACACGCTTCTTCTGTCGAGGTAAAGTATGAGTCCGATTTTGCATCTTCAGAGGAAGTCTAGTCTGGATATTTGCGAAAGAGGGGGAATGTGGAATGTTGCGTGTGTTGATGTAAAGAAATGTTAGCGTGTAATTATCGTTGGAAACTGATGTGGCCTCCGGTTTGTATCTTAATGGACTTATGTTTCGGAATGTTCGAATGTGAAGCCATTTTGAAACGTTCGAACACGAGTGGTTTGATTCGAAGAAAACGATTTGTTTACATTTTAGATTAACTTGTCTTCATATCTTCTTTGTTGAATTGATTTAGAATTTCAATAACAACTTCGGGATTGTTTTCTTCTGCTGGGAAGCCTTGGATTTCTCTTCCTTCCTATGTTTTTCCATAGTTATATAACCTACTATTTCGTGGTCAAGCCAACGCCTGCTAAAATCCCTCGTTTTTTCTAGTCTTGGTCTAACCTGGACTAGAAGAGTATATTCGTATTAAGGTCCCAGTGTAGTTTGCTCTTTACAGACTTGAAAAATATAACATTACCCAATTTCAAGATGTCCTTTATAACATGTGAAAACTAGAGGGGCCCTCGGTAGAGTGTATACCTCCGCTGTGAGAGCTTAATTCTCGACCTAGACCTTGACCTTTAACCTTAACATGTATTAATTGGCTTAGATTTTCATACACTTAAATATGAACCATGTTTGAAGTCTCTGTGACAACGGTGTCCAAACTTATGGCTGATTACGTGAATTGGATATTTTGCTAGGCCCTTTGCCTTTGACCTTCCAAAATTTAATCATTTCCAGCTTTTTACGTAACATTTAATCCCTATAAGTTTCATTACTCTACGATTAAAATTGTGGCCAGGAAGCTTTTCACAAACAAACACACACACAAACAAAGACACAAACAGGGGCAAAAACATAACCTCCTTCCAACTTCGTTGGCAGACGTAATCTGTCGACCTAGATATTGCCCTAAGGCTTTGCATAATAGG
This sequence comes from Palaemon carinicauda, assembly GCF_036898095.1. Lineage (NCBI taxonomy): Eukaryota > Metazoa > Arthropoda > Malacostraca > Decapoda > Palaemonidae > Palaemon > Palaemon carinicauda. The sequence goes on along the minus strand of NC_090726.1, from coordinate 49,129,599 downwards.
TCAAGGTAACAAGGCCAAAATAAAAAAAAAGAAATAAGAAAATATTAACAACATACGACACAGAACTGCTGGCTAATCTGACCCCAGATATATTAAATGCTATCAAGATAAATCTTTTGTCAGGAAGATTAAAGTTCAGGAAGGAGACAGGATTTGGCGTATCATGTTGGCTGACACGCTATAGCTACCCAACAGCAGTTCAGCCTTGGCCTTTTGTGAGGTTATCAAGGAGGAGCCATGTGTTGCAATGTTTTTAGGTAGAGGTTTACGAAGGGTAGCTATAAGATGTATTATTCGTTGGAAGGAGGTTATGTTTTCGTCACTGTTTGTGTGTTTTGTTTCTGAACAGCTTCCTGGCCACAATTTTAATCGTAGAGTAACGAAACTTGCAGGGATTAACTGTTATATAAAAAGCTTGAAACGATTAAATTTTGGAAGGTCAAGGTCAAAGGTCAAGGTCACGGTAAAGCAAAATGTTCAATTCATGTAATCAGCTATAAGTCTGGACATCGTTGTTACAGAGACTTCAAACTTGGTTCATATTTGAGTGTATGAGAATCCACGCCAATTAATACATGTTAAAGTCAAAGGTCAAGGTCTTGCATGGATTAACTGTTATGTAAAAAGCTTGAAATAATTAAATTTTGGAAGGTCAAGGTCAAAGGTCAAGCAAAATGTCCAATTCATGTAATCAGCTATAAGTTTGGACATCGTTGTCAGAGACTTCAAACTTGGTTCATATTTGAGTGTATGAAAATCCACGCCAATTAATACATGTTAAAGTCAAAGGTCAAGGTCTTGCATGGATTAACTGTTATGTAAAAAGCTTGAAATTATTAGATTTTGGAAGGTTAAGGTCAAAGGTGAAGGTTCCGGTCAAGAAAATTGTCCAATGCACGTAATCAACCATAAGTTTGGACATCGTTGTTACAGAGACTTCAAACTTGGTTCATATTTGCGTGTGTGAAAATCCACGCCAATTAATACATGTTAAAGTCAAAGGTCAAGGTCTTGCATGGATTAACTGTTATGTAAAAAGCTTGAAATTATTTAATTTTTTGAAGGTCAAGGTCAAAGGTCAAGAAAAATGTCCAATTCATGTAATCAGCTATAATTCTGGACATCGTTGTCACAGACTTCAAACTTGGTTCATATTAGAGTGTATGAAAATCCACGCCAATTAATACATGTTAAGGTCAAAGGTCAAGGTCTTGCATGGATTAGCTGTTATATAAAAAGTTGGAAATTATTAAATTTTGGGAGGTTAAGGTCAAAGGGCAAGGTCACGGTCAAGCAAAATGTCCAATTCATGTAATCAACCATAAGTTTGGACATCGTTGTCACAGAAACTTCAAACTTGGTTCATATTTAAGTGTATGAGAATCCACGCCAATTAATACATGTTAAAGTCAAAGGTCAAGGTCTTGCGTGGATTAACTGTTATGTAAAAAGCTTGAAATGATTAAATTTTTGAAGGTTAAGGTCAAAGGTCAAGGTCCCGGTCAAGAAAAATGTCCAATTCACGTAATCAGCTATATGTTTGGACATCGTTGTCACAGAGACTTCAAACTTGGTTCATATTTGAGTGTATGAAAATCCACACCAATTAATACATGTTAAAGTCAAAGGTTAAGGTCTTGCATGGATTAACTGTTATGTAAAAAGCTGGAAATGATTAAATTTTGGAAGGTTAAGGTCATAGGTCAAGGTCACGGTCAAGCAAAATGTCCAATTCACGTAATCAGCTATAAGTTTGGGCATCGTTGTCACAGACTTCAAACTTGGTTCATATTTAAGTGTGTGAGAATCCACGCTAATTAATATATGTTAAGGTCAAAGGTCAAGGTCTTGCATGGATTAACTTTTATGTAAAAAGCTGGAAATGATTAAATTTTGGAAGGTTAAGGTAAAAGGTCAAGGTCCCGGTCAAGCAAAATGTCCAATTCACGTAATCAGCTATAAGTTTAGACATCGTTGTCACAGAGACTTCAAACTTGGTTCATATTTGAGTGTGTTAAAATCCACGCCAATTAATACATGTTTAAGTCAAAGATGAAGGTCTTGCATGGATTAGCTATTATGTAAAAAGCTTGAAATGATTAAATTTTGGAAGGTTAAGGTCAAAGGTCAAGGTCCCTGTCAAGCAAAAGGTCCAATTCACGTGATCAGCTACAAGTTTGGACATCGTTGTCACAGAGACTTCAAACATTTTTCATATTAAAATCTATGAAAATCCACACCAATTAATACAAGCCAAGGTTAAGGTCAAGGTCGAGCAAAAGGTCTAGAAATAAGCTCCTGTGGCGGAGGTCTGCGCTCTACTGAGTGCCCCTCTTGTTTGATTATGTTTTCCCCCTCTTGTCCTTAACCTCTAAACGATTGTGCTTTTAACTTATACATTTTGAATCTCGGTCCAAGACAATAATGTTATTTCTTAGAGTCATGAGTTGCAA
>NC_090726.1:49109646-49119646 GCF_036898095.1 Palaemon carinicauda | reverse complement strand
CCTTCTCCTAGATGAGCTGCTTACCATTTTTCTGCTATTTGATTTATTATTAAACAGTAGATTTCATAAACAATGTCTTTCTTATCATTTAGTCCTATAAAGTGAAGGTCCTTTTTATTCATTCAGGTGGAGCCAGTGGGGTTCGACCTGCTTCCAGCCTTCCTGACCTGCGACAGCCTGCTTCTTCTTCTCCATCCGCCCCCCGTCAGTCAGCCAAGGCGTCACTTTCGTACAATCACGCCCCTAGAGGTCCAGCACACGCCCAGTCGGCGTCTGATATTATGGTGGGCGGGTAAGTGTTAAGTTTGTTTGTGAACGGTTTCCTGGCCACAATTTTAATCATAATGAAACTTGCAAGGATTAACTGTTATGTACAAAGATGGAAATGATTAAATTTTGAAAGGTCAAAGGTCACGGTCAAGCAAAATGTCCAATTTATCATCATAATTATTATCATTTCCGCCAACGAAATTGGAAGGAGGTTATGTTTTACCCCCTGTTTGTGTGTGTGTTTGTTTGTTTGTGAACAGCTTCCTGGCCCACAATTTTAATCGTAATGGAACTTAAGGGGAATAACTGTTATGTAAAAAGATGGAAATGATTAAATTTTGAAAGGTCCAGTTCAAAGGTCAAGCAAAATATACAATTTATCATCATAATTATTATTATTTTCGCCATCGAAGTTTGAAGGAGGTTAGGTTTTACCCCCTGTTTGTGTGTGTTTGTTAGTTTGTGAACAGCTTCCTGGCTACAATTTTAATCGTAATGAAACTTTCAAGGATTAACTGGTACGTAAAAAATTGGAAGTGATTAAATTTTGGAATGTCAAGGTCAAAGGTCAAGCAAAACATACAATTTATTATCATAATTATTATTATTTCCGCCAACGAAGTTGGAAGGAGGCTATGTTTTACCTCCTGTTTGTGTGTGTTTGTTAGTTTGTTTGTGAACAGCTTCGTGACCACAATTTTAATCATAATGAAACTTGCAGGGATTAACTGTTATGTAAAAAGATGGAAATGGTTAAATTTTTGAATGTCAAGGTCAAAGGTCACGGTCAAGGAAAATGTCCAATTTACTACAATTTACTATCGGAGTAAACCTGTGTGGGATTCATGAATGGTTTGTAAAACGGTGGATTTCATTCATAAATTTACGGGGAAGTGTTTGATAAAGTCTACGGGAATAGCACACCACTCTTCGTCTTTGGCTGTAGATCGTTTTTATTATTATTATTATTATTATTATTATTATTATTATTATTATTATTATTATTATCATTATTATTATTTACGCAGGTACAACAGCAAAGGAAAACGTGTAAGCTGGCGAGAATGGTGTATCGCTGACGAAAGCGACAGCGGTGGATCAACTGATTCTCTTATCGATGAAGCTGAACAGGTGTCTACCACCAGGATTCAAATAGAACCAGGTTAGAATATCATATATTAAATACTTGAATTCAATTATTAATGAGTAAGGGTTCATTTGTTTATATTGGATAGTTGGCCCTGTTTCCTTAAGCAATACTGATTATAAAACGGTATGTGTATATTATTATTATTATTAGTAGTAGTAGTAGTAGTACTTGCTAAGCTACAACCAGTTTCCTCAAGCAATACTGACTATAAAATGGTATGTGTATATTATTATTATTATTATTATTATTATTATTATTATTATTATTATTATTACTTGCTAAGCTATAACCAGTTTCCTCAAGCAATACTGACTATAAAACGGTATGTGTATATTATTATTATTATTATTATTTTTATTATTATTATTATTATTATTATTATTATTATTATTACTAGCTAAGCTATAACCAGTTTCCTCAAGCAATACTGACTATAAAACGATATGTGTATATTATTATTATTATTATTATTATTATTATTATTATTATTATTATTACTTGCTAATCTACAACCAGTTTCCTCAAGCAATACTGACTATAAAACGGTACGTGTATATTATTATTATTATTATTATTATTATTATTATTATTATTATTGTTGTTGTTGTTGTTGTTGTTGTTGTTGTTGTTGTTATTATTATTATTATTACTAGCTATGCTATAACCAGTTTCCTCTAGCAATACTGACTATAAATAGTATGTGTATATTATTATTATTATTATTGTTATTATTATTATTATTATTATTATTATTATTATTATTATTATTACTTGCTAAGCTTAAACCCTAGTTGGATAAGCAGGATGCTATAAGCCCAGGGGACACAACAGGGAAAATAGCCTTCTGAGGAAAGGAAACAAGGAAAAATAATATATTTTAAGAACAGTAACAACACCAAAACAAATATTTCTATAAACTATGAAAACTTTAACATAATAAGAGGAAAAAAATAAGATAGAATAGCGTGCCCGAGTGTACCCTCAAGCAAGAAAACTCCAAACTGCACATACGAAGGCTTGCATATTATGTTAGTGTGCATATTTATCTATCAAATCAAACACAATTTCCTTTGTAAAAATATTGTTTTTAAGTGTTGGTAGTTTAGTTTTAACGTAACAATCCTTTCTAAGCTTTCCTTGATCAATGATGATGAAAGATGGTAATTTTTTAGTGTTGAGATAGGCAAGGTCAAATGAGCAACTGAATTTTTATGTAGATCAAACGAGCAATCAATCAAACCCTGAAGGTCTTGTGTATGTTAGCTCTTAGTTCAGACAAAATGAACCCCCCCCCCCCCCGCACAAAAAAGTCTCCTATGAAGGAGACTAAGTCAAGACTAGTAGATTTAAATGAATATATTTTCCAGAATGGGATGAAAGGTACAGCAGAAGATACCGCCATAGTCGAAGACGGACCCGGTCCCACCAGGAATTCAGCACCTGGAGGGACGACAGTGAGGCTGCTAGGCGTAAGTATCCGAAGTCAGTTTTTAATCCTTTTGTTGAGTGATGCCGAGATGGAAGATTATAGGTTTGGAAGTAAAATGTGATGTAGAATAAGAAATTGGTATGCAGAGTGAGGAACGGGGCCCAGAATTTGGGGCTATGGTGCATAATCGGGAATGAGATTCAAAATTGGGGACATGATTCCAGAGTCAGGTATTACATTCCAGAGTCAGGAACTTTATTGCAGAGCCCGGGACGGGATTGAAGATTCAGGAACCGTGTCGCAGAGTCATATACCGTGTTGCAGAGTCATATACCGTGTTGCCGAGTCAGGAACCGGATTGCAGAGTCAGGGACTGGATTGCAGTGTCAGGAGCATGATTGTGGAGTCTGGGACTGGATTGCAGTATCAGGGCTTGATTGCGGAGTCAAAGACTGGATTGCGGGGTCATGGACTGGATTGCAGAGTCAGGGACTGGGTTGCAGAGATGGGGAGCAGGTTGCAGAATCAAGAACTGGATTGAAGAGTCAGGGACCAGATTGAAGAGTCAGGAATCGTGTTGCAGTCAGGGACTGGGTTGCAGTCGGGGACCAAATTGCATAGTCAGGGACTCGATTTCAGTGTCAGGGACTCGATTTCAGTGTCAGGGACTAGATTGCGGAGTCAGGGACTTGGATGCGGAGTCAGGAACTGGATTGTGGAGTCAGTAACTTGGATTGCAAAGTCAGGGACTGGATTGTGGAGTCAGGGACTGGATTGTGGAGTCAGGAACTGGATTGTGGAGTCAGTGACTTCGATGTGGAGTCAGGGACTTCGATGTGGAGTCAGGGGCTTCGATGTGGAGTCAGGGGCTTGGATGTAGAATTATGGATTGAGATGTAGAATCATGGATTGAGATGCAGATTCAATTGCTGAGGGGGACAATAAGAGCCATAGATGCACGATTAGGTTAATGCAGGATTAGAGCTAAGATGAATAATTAGGGGCTAGAAGGTTGAATCAGGGACAAGGAGGCAGTATCAAGGACAGGGAGGCAGAATTAGGGTTGGGAACTGGGATGCAGAAGGAGGGACTGCCATACAAAATAATAACAGAGGCATTAGTCAGGGACTTGGGCAGCAGAATCAGGGCTGAGAGGCAAAATCATTTGATGGGGAAATACAAAATCAGAGATTTGGATGTAAAATATCTGAACTTAACTATTTTTGCATTTGAAAGACTGGAAACAATGAGAAATCAGTGAAGTTTGCTCGATACTTGAGTTCTTTTGCATATCAAGCACTATAAAGAAAATATTTTAATGATATAAAACATAAGATACTCTCATTTTCAGGCTCACCTAAGCAACTTCAGTTCCTACCATATTAAATACAATATTTACACTTTTTTTTTAATCTATGAAATAAAGCATTGAATAATGACAATCCCTAATTACAGGCTATCCAAGCAACCGTCCATACTTGCCCTACCGAGGTGACCAGCTGTCACCAGGTCAACAAGTGAAAGTGCTGGCTCCTGGTGGTGGGGTAGCAGTTGCCAGAGTGTTGACTAACCAGAGGTCAGCTCTCCTGGGGAATAAGAGTCATCATTATCCCTCTCATGGAGTAATCTCCCCTGCTTCTGTAACCGTCATCCTCATGACAGAGCCCAACAGGTAATTATAATATTGTTTTTTGGTTATTGCTATTTTATAAAGGAATATTATTATTATTACTTGCTAAGCTACAGTCCTAGTTGGAAAAGCCGGATGCCATAAGCCTAAGGGCTCCATCAGGGAAAATAGCATAGTGAGGTAAGGAACCAAGGAAGTATAAGAACAATAATAACATTAAAATAAATCTTTCATATGTAAACTATAAAAACTTCAAAATAACAAGTGGAGAAACAAGATGGAATACAGTAGTGTGCCAGAGTGTACCCTCAAGCAAGAGATCTCTAACCCAAGATAGTGGAAGGTCATGGTACAGAGGATATTGTTGTTATGAATGGTGCTTTTGCACATATATGGTGTACCTGTTTGAAAAAGTCGGCTTATAATATTAAGGTACTGCTTTTGCTTATACTGTATACGACTATTTGAAGTTCAACTTGTAGTATTTAGGACTCTCAGTAAATATATTTGAAGGTGATGATTTTTGTTACTTTTTATTAGGAGTGAAGTTTTGAGTGATTCAATGTAATCAGGTTTGCCATTAAAGGCTATATATAGACTCAATTCATCTCGTGGGAGGATTATTTGAGGAAAATTCCCAAAATGAATTATTTTCCATATTTAATATTGGATTTGAGTTTCCTCGTGCATCTTTTCTATGTATTTAATATTGGATTTGAATTTCCTCTTGCAGCTTTCCTATGTAATCCAATGTTAATTGTTCATGGGGTTTATCGCTTGGCAATAAGGTACACTAGTTTTTATGTAGATTTCTCAGAGGTATGTCCTTTCTCACTATCGTCCTGTCATCCCTTCTTCTCAAGACTATGTATTCCTCTATTCCTCCAGGGGAAGATTTTCAGAGCTTTGATAGGCCTTCATGATTTTGGACTAACAGAAGGACCAGTAGAAGTGCCAATAGAATTCGTCAGTCATTTAGAACTCAATGACCTTCATTTCAATTAATATATCTTGGTAGGGGGAAAGCTCTCCAGCTTATCAAGTTTTGGAAACCTTCATACACTATGTCACTGTTTTACATTCAGAAGCAGGGCAAAGTACTTTGTTCCTGTATGCATCTGATGGGATAATTCTTTTACTCTAACTATGTTCATTCTAGGGAAAGTAAATGTAATAACATATCAATTACGCATGAAATAACTATGACTGTGCTGCTAAATGAATTGTCTCTACATCCTTTTGTATGTCAAAAGATTTGGAGTAGGTGAGGAATACCAACTGTTGACATGTTTGTAACCTCCAGCAACAAGACGATGGAGGTGTTTAGCTCTCTGGTTTCGATCCCCTAGCATGGAAGGTGGATGGTCCTATCACAGGGCTGGTTGAATATGGACCTGTATGTTTTCCTCCATTCTGAGTGATTTGGGCAGTGATGAGTAAGTTCCAGGTATCTCAACACAGCAGGGTGATGCTTGGTGGCTCGATTTTGTTTTCTGAGAGAGGAATTTATTGATTTGTGTCCTCTGTTGTTGCAGTGTCTGACGAGATTACAAGATCAATCTTTTCAGACAACTGGTATTATAGTCACTTTACCCAAACTCCCATGCACTACATGTAACTGAATTGAAACTGACTAAAATAATCTCAGAGGAAAGGATATTTTAATGCCCTTTAAATTGTCTAAGGTTCCATAAGGCAGTGTACCAATAATTTGTATCAAGAGATATTGGAATGTCTATTTTGATTGGTAAAAATCCAGGAATATTTCGATGACTATAACTAGTTTTGAAAATATTAGGTTTAATGTTTTCTCTTTTTGAAAGGAAAATATCTATCTTCTATCAAGGGCTATTATGTGCAGACATATTAAATTAGATTTATCCGTATTGGGTATTATCACAAAGGTTCTCAGGTCCTTTGCAATTGAGAAACCTGTCAGATCTGTTTATTGTAATCTAGGTGTAGTGTTACATTATGTATAGATGGCTCATTTTAAATCTTTGGAAGAACTTTCGTTTATGGATCTTACGGCCCAAACTTTTTCTTTTAGCTTTGGTTGGCTTTAGCTAAATGTATGAGTCACAATCTCTTTCAAATTATGTGGACTTTGACTAAGTATTTCCTTTACTATCTCACCTCCATTAAGAATGTGGAGGTCAGCAGTGTGAACCTAAGTTTAGATTCTTATAGATATAAACACTATTTTGATAAAATTTATCATATTTATACTCACCTGAGGCTCATATTATCGGACCTACTGACTAATGATGTCCAGAGTATGTTGAATATTTTTCAGCTTTGAGGCTGAAAATTACCACTATTGTTTGGCTATTCCAAGTGATCTAAATGCCACTGCCATATAAACACAGTATTCCAATAGAGGGGCGGTGATATCAAAGTAAAACAATAGGATACTTAAGACTTTAAGGTAAATGGTAAATACCTAGATCAGAGAAGGGAGCTAGGACTATATTAGGTGAGTATAGAAATAATTAATTCTATTATGAACAATGAATTTTTGCATTTCAGGCTTCAAGGAACTGTGGTAACAGTTCCATTAGAGAAAGTCTTGTTGGCCTGGCCAAGGGTCTGAAGTTGCCCTTAGGAAACCTCTTAAAACATGGTAAATACCTAGATCAGAGAAGGGAGCTATGAAAATATTAGGAGAGTATAGAAATAATTAATTTTATTATGAACAATGAATTTTTGCATTTCTTATAGATATAAACACTATTTTGATAAAATTTATCATATTTATATTCACCTGAGGCTCATATTATCGGACCTACTGACTAATGATGTCCAGAGTATGTTGAATATTTTTCAGCTTTGAGGCTGAAAATTACCACTATTGTTTGGCTATTCCAAGTGATCTAAATGCCACTGCCATATAAACACAGTATTCCAATAGAGGGGCGGTGATATCAAAGTAAAACAATAGGATACTTAAGACTTTAAGGTAAATGGTAAATACCTAGATCAGAGAAGGGAGCTAGGACTATATTAGGTGAGTATAGAAATAATTAATTCTATTATGAACAATGAATTTTTGCATTTCAGGCTTCAAGGAACTGTGGTAACAGTTCCATTAGAGAAAGTCTTGTTGGCCTGGCCAAGGGTCTGAAGTTGCCCTTAGGAAACCTCTTAAAACATCACACATAACTTCAGCATCTTACATCTCTTGCATCGATTGATGTCGTACTGTAATCAAAAGGCAAAATGAAAAGGAAATCATCCCATCGTAAGGAACCCCGTAGTCGACATGCTCATCACATCTTTCGATAAAATATTCAAGTAGTTTTTGATGTATGGTAAAAACTGAGCTTTGAATAAATTTTCTGATGCAAAATGCTAACTTCAAGTGGCCAACGATTTATTTTTAGACAGTTTTAATAGATGTGAAGAAGACTGTTTCCATATGATACCTGGAATCTAATGTGGAAACTTTGTAATTTAATGTGTCATCATTTACTTTTTCATTTTATGTTCTTTTGCTTAACTCTGATACTGTAAAATATTTGTACAGAACATCTGGCACACTGTATCTTGAATGTGACATTACGTAAAGTAAATTGCTTGAGAGATCGATGTACAGTAAATATAACTTCCGTCCATAAGTGAAAGTTAGATATTTTCATATCTTAATAGAGTTTCATGTATTAAGATCTTTAATACAAAGTCATTTCTTTCCAGTATGCTAAGGCCTATTGTGTATTTGCTATGATCTATTTCATGTAAAGTACAGTGTCTTTTAAAATGTAAGGTTTCACTGAAGTGAACTTGAATGGAAATTATTTCTTCAATCGACACGTAATATCGAGGACGCAATATGTTTATATGTAGCTAATTTGTTTACTAATTTATCTATAGTTGATATAGATTATTGTTATAATTGCACTTTTCATTTAAGGAATTAATGTTTGCTGCCACACAAACTTGATAAAAAGTGTTATTAAACAGCACTACCCATGATATTCCATGGTGCTCACCTTTCATATTTTATAAACTTTATTTGAGATGGATTTAAAGCATGAGTGTCGTAAACCAAAGTTCAACAAATCTAAGAAATATCCTTGAAGTGTCAAGCATCGTTTGAATTCTACACAAGAAACGAGGGTTTATCATATTAGAAATTTTCTTTTAAATGATCTGTCTTGAATATCTCTAAGGGAAGACTCATGGAAGTCTTAAACCAAAGTTCAACAAATCTAAGAAACATCCTTGAAGTGTCGAGCATCGTTTGAATTCTACACAAGAAGAGAGCGTTTATCATATAAATTTTCCTTAAAATGAGCTGTCTTGAATATCTCTAAGGGAAGACTCCTAGATATGAAATAATAATTATAATGACAGTCACCTATGGTAATGATTCATTTTTTCTATAACACCTGGTTGTATACTTGTATGGTACGTAACATTTGTAGTCTATTCTACTTCCAAAGTATACTGAAAATTATATATATGGTATTGAGACCAATTTCTTTTACTTCAAACATATATTTTACAATATCTTGAGTTGAAGATAACAGTACTCTCAGCTTGAAGGATCTTGTTGAATGTAATTTTTAGTTAATGAAACTCTTAAATGAATTTTTGAAAAGCTTTTGGATATAGTATGTCTAACTTTTAATATCACTTGAAGGAACCCATGTGTCCAAGTAAGGATTGTCTAAGAGATATGGTACCTTAGAAGGAAAGCATTGAATTTTTTTAATATATATCCTTAAATGTCAAAATTCATCTTTTGACTTGTTTTGATATTTACTTTTTTTTTAAATACTCTGCATAAGATACCTTAGAAGAGAAGCATTGATTTTTTTTTTAATATATATCCTTAAATGTCAAAATTCATCTTTTGACTTGTTTTAATATTTACTTTTTTTAAATACATGTAATTTAGGGGAGATTCAGCTAAAACATTTCTTTACAGTATCGATAAGCTTAATAATGAAAATTAATTTACAAGATGAGTTACAAATCTAAGTTCCTTGTGGGACCTGCTTGATAAGTGTAAAAAAATTATAATTGCAATGTTCTAACATTGCTTGGCTGCCTAGGCATTCCAAGGGCAACCAGGTGTGAGTAAAATGAAAGTTTTCATTGCCTAAACCAGTCTTAATGTTTGCTTTAAATCCATCACGTTTGTGTGTTTCACTTTGTTTCATTTTGATCTGATTGTATGTGATACCAATGAATATCAAAATAATGGACATCAGATGTTGAAAATTCATTGTTTTAATATCCTTCTTGATGTGAAAATTGTATTTTAGTATTGAGTTTCAAAGGAAATCAGATATTTTTCTACTGTACATACTATCCATGCACTGAATTGAATATTGTGAATCATCTGTGTTAAGTAGTCATATTCTTCAAGAGTGGTACTTTTTTCAAATTTCTTATTAAAGATGTCCAAAGAACTTGGTCAAGGAGTGTTTTAAAAATGTAGTATGATGTAGTAGGAAACAAGTCATTACTATTACGGTAATTTACCTTGGCTAACATTTATCAGTGATTGGTTGTG